>NC_056727.1:1228329415-1228474415 GCF_019279795.1 Protopterus annectens | reverse complement strand
CAGAGGGATAATTAGACAAAGCTGTTGCCTGGGGTACTAGCTAGTGAGAGTACACGGGTCTTTTGGCGGGTACAGATACAGTACAGATCCTTATCTGCAATACAAAATGGCTACCACTAGCATACTGAACCAGTAACCTAAAGTGCCACTATTCTTGTCACATACATATGCTTATGTCTGCCACTGCTCTTTGTACTGAGGTCCTACATGCCTGCTTTCTAGCCTTTCTCGTCCTATGTGTCTGACTGTGTCTGTCATTGTGTCTCCATTATAGCTTTGCTTGCTTGCCTGCCTGTCTACTGCTCTAGGGATTTGATTCTGCCTGTATTTTTTATTATTGTGTGCTACATAATTCTGGTCAGCTCTCTAGTAAGGCACCTTTACTGGTATTTATGTCTTCCTGTTATTACCCTTACCTGATATCTCTTTTCATCTCTTTTTGGCCTGTTGTGGTACATAACCAACACAACCATGTGATAGGTGAGTGCTTCTTTGGCTATGTAATATATATCTCTCTTGTCTAGTGTCCATCTCAAGGCCACTGTTTTGCAGATGATATCCCCACTAATTAAGTAGTCACATGCTATTCTTTCATCCTAAAAGATACTTAGTTGTTTGGTCACAATCGTACCACCTGTGGGCATCATATGTAGTCCTGGCATGTGCCATGCACATATTTATCTTGCATTTCCCTGCACTACACACAATTTAAGATCTGAATGTGTGTACAAGCTATCTTTTCAAGTTATTCACCATCTTTGGAGCAGATAATATGCAAATGCACAACTTACTCAATGTGCTACAACTGACATACTCACCATGCAGTAAATCTAGTGCTGCTGAGGGGCTAGGAATCCTGCTGTATCTGTATGCTGTGCGGTATTATGTCATCCAGCTTTGCTGTAGGATACTTGTTGTTTCTCCCTATATTGTGCCATTATTAGTTCCTGCTGGGTATAGGCACCTACCCATGACTAATACACGCATGACTTTGGCAACCTTAGTGTTTATCAGTGTGTTGACCCACAGCCGCTGTGTCATGCCCAGATAATTCTGCCTTACAGTCTGTTAGCCCAGTAGCTAGATATAGCATAGCTGCAGCACTGCTGCCTTGGTGCTGGACATCTTCAGGTATGAGACGTTCTGTCACCCTCATATGCCTCGATAAGGATTCCTAAGAGATTTGTTTGTAAAACTGGATGATGATATCACACTCACTGACACCACTTTTGTGAAATTCCTAAAACTGATAATTTGAGTTTGTGAAATCTTTTTTCTCTTATTCGTACTAACTACACATTTTAAAACATTGACTTAAAAAATCTGTAACAGGTATTTTGGGAAGTTTTGACCACACACCACAGTCCTTTTTATTATACATCATTAATTCTAGGTCTTTGACAAAATGTGGCCAATGAGAGTGGTCAAAATGAGTTTTGTGACACATAATGTTAATTACTGCAAAGTCAGACAAGTGTTTGGCAACACAAAATATAATGACATTTTTTTTTACAAGGCCAAATGACTCACTAGCAAACCTGCTTTATGAAGCAATTCCTTATTCCTTTCTGCTGCGTCTTACTTGTTGTCTGCAGTACCATGTACCTTCCCTATAATTTTTTTTAAGCCTGTCTTGCAGGTTCCTAAAAATCTCTGCAAGTAATAGCAATTACCTCATTGTGCAGTCAAGCCAACTTTGTTTTTTTTTTTTTCTTTTATTTTTATTTTTACATTAGTCAAAGTGGTGGTACAGTGGTAGCGTTGTCGCCTCACAAGAGGCTCTCCCATTCAATTCTCGGCTGGAGCGTCTTCTGTGTGGAGTCTGCATGTCCTCCCCATGGTCGAGTGGTGTTTGAAAGACATGCGTGAATGGGTGTGCCTTCATTGAAGGTTGGGTGTCGAGCTGGCACCACAGCACTGTACAAATCTACTGCCAATCATTAGCGAACTGGAGTTCCGCTGTGGCAACCCCTAACTGGGAAAAGCCGAAAGAAGAACATTAGTCAAAGTGGTATGCTTGTGTGCTGTTATGCCTTGTTTTTTTTTTTTTTTTATTGTGGGGGAGCTGACTGATGAATTACCTACCATACCAGTAGTCCCAGCGACAACTCTTTATTACCATAACATAACCTAAAGCCATTCAATTTCATAATCCACTGTATTTTTACCTTTTTACGCATGTATATTTCATATGTATTATACAATGTCTGTTATTTTACATTCTTATATAGTCATACATGCCTGTTGCCTATTAGAAGTTCTTGTGGCAAGAATATTGCTGTTTTTGAATGCCTTGTGGCACGGGCCATTCCTGAAAAGGGTATTCAGACCATTGTACTTACTCAGTTAACAAATATAAGTACATAAATATATATTGTATTTATTACAGTAGCATGACCAGCCACTGATGTAAATAAAACTTTCAGCAGTTATTTTATCTTTCATTTTTCTATTCATAGTAATGTTCTTTCACGTGTTACATACTTAAATGTTCCACTTTGTATCCTTGTCAAGTTGTTTGCCTCTTAATGGCTTTTTGTATTGTAAAATGCAGTAGATTTTTACTTTTATATGTATTGTTATTGTCTCCCTTTTATATCTAAATTTCAACATTGTACAATTATTTTCTCAGTTTGTTAGAGAGTGCCACTTGGATGAACCTGAAAATAGTCTGCTGAGATTACTGTTTTACCTCAAGTAACAAATATAAATACAAAAATACTTATTATTCAAGGAAAATGTGTAAATGTCAGAAAAAAAAATAAGGTAATGTTACAAGCAATGTTAGAAGGGAAGTGATATTTGTGACTTACTAAAACTACATGCCAGTACAGCATAAGTTAAGATCACCAGAATGTGACAAATAATTTGATATGACTACAAAAAGACAACAATGTATGTATTAATTCAAGGCACTAAATTGGCAAAGAGGTTGGTGTTGGCATAAATGTTAATGGGCAGGATTCACGAAGGCTTGCACGGAGACTAAGAGTAGTGTAAGACTCCATGCAGCCTTCGCGATCCAGGAACAGCCCTAAAGTCCGTGTTAGAGACCAGCTAAAACGTCTCTTACACGG
This sequence comes from Protopterus annectens, assembly GCF_019279795.1. Lineage (NCBI taxonomy): Eukaryota > Metazoa > Chordata > Ceratodontiformes > Protopteridae > Protopterus > Protopterus annectens. The sequence continues at coordinate 1,228,471,338 of NC_056727.1, read as the reverse complement.
AGTGGTCGTGGATATGCTAATCACCTCACTTGCAGCCGAATAACATGCAAATGAGGTAGATTAGCGATCCAGGAAGCCCAAAGCAGCCCGTGTAAGAGCAGTTTTAGCTGCAGTACGTTTCTGCAAAAAACACAATGGAGCCATGTCAGCTCCAAATAAAGGGTGCATATGTGTCAGGCAGCATGCCAATGGCCAAATATGTGGCCATTGGCAAGGTACCCCGATGCAAATCTGAGAAATAAATATTTTGTTTTTCGCCAATCGCCGGTGTTTAAACGCAGCGCAGCCCCGCACAAATGGGCTGCACTGTATAAAACATAAAAATGAAGGTTATAAACCCACAAATGTGGGTTTTATGCAATACATGGAATGACAATGCAGGGACCAGCAGACCAAAAACAACATGGCCACCGTGTAGTGTTGCTAAGGGGGGAAGCTGAGTCTAAGACATGTAACTAAGCATTAGTAGGCAATCTGATGCAAATGAGTGTTAGGATACTGAATTCCACTTTCACATAGCAAATGAGCACATTCTGAGTAGTGTAAGAGTTACATAAGGGGGAGGAACAGAGTAGGAGATAGGTGACATCACAGGGGAGAATGGCAGAAAGAAATGCAGTTCATTGGAGGTCAGTGTTACATGACAGATGTCAGACACATATCATGGAAAGAGGAGTGCCACAACATAAGCATGGGAAAGTCAAGAAATGGAAGGTGTACACTGTTGCCTACACCAACGTTTCTTGCTGGGCATGCATGCGCACGTGTGCACACCATGAAGCACGAGTAGGACAGTGTGCATGCGTGTAAGGCAGACTGAGCATGTGGGAGCCTGTTGGTAGATGTTTAACACTGTTTGCGCTGATGTGTGCGCGTTTTCACCCGAATAAGCAGATTCTGAACCGTGTAAGCATGTGTGCGCCCGTGTAAGCCACTGTGAGCGTGTTTCTGCTAATATGCACGCTGCTCCCTCCTGAGGAAACAGAAAGGAAAAAGGAAGCAACAGAATTCATAGGAAGCTAACAGGGAATACTGCTGGAGCTAGCAGGTGAAAACAATTAGAAGCAGGCAATTACACAGGCAGAATAGTAGCCCAGCCCAGCACTTACAACTCTGCAAACAGCAGTGCAGGATGTTTCTCTCAAGAGACACTGCAAGACAGGAGTAAGCTATTAGAAGTGAAAACTGAAAAAGCTGAACTCAGAGCAGAAATGTTAGGGGCTGCCATAGCTGTCATAATGAGACATAGGCAACTTGCTGAGGGTGGTGACAATGCAGATGGTGCCAGACAACCCACAGTGAGGAGACGGAGAAGAGTGTACAGGCCCGGGGTCACCTACCACGGGTTACATGAGCTGGAGATAGTAGAGCGCTATAGAGTGGACAGAGAGCTCCTGCAGAAAATAGTCGAGCTGTGCAGGCCACGCCTCACACACAGAACCAACAGAGGGGAACCCATCCCAGTGGAAACCAAGGTATGTGTTGGCCTAAGAATACTAGCAACAGGTACCTTCCAAAGACCAACTGGTGATATGATAGGGATATCACAGGCATCAGCCTCCAGGGTACTGCACCAGTTCCTGGATGCCATGTCAGCACATGTCGGTGATCATGTATATTTCCTCAATGCCCGTGAGGTATTGGCCAGCAATATGCGTCTCTTCCAGCAAATAGCGGAATACCCTGAGGTAGTGGGTGCAATAGACTGCACGCACATACGCATCAAAGCAGCAGCCGGTGAGCGGACTAGGGCCTACATTAACTGCAAGGGCTTCCCCTCCATCAACTGCCAGGTCGTGTGTGATGCCCAGGGCATAATAATGAATGTGTGTGCTGGCTGCCCTGGGAGCTACCATGATTCCCACATCTGGCATTTGACGCAGCTGTACCAGACATTTGCCAATGGGGACATCCCACACGGACACCTAGTGGGGGATGCAGGTTATGCACTGGAGCCGTGGCTGATGACACCCATCAGAAACGCACACACACCTGAACAGGAACGCCATAATGAGGCACACGCACAAACACGTAATGTAATAGAGCGTGTGTTTGGGCTGCTCAAGTCACGGTTCCGGTGTCTGGACACATCTGGTGGAGCCTTGCAGTACACACCAACTACATGTACCCAAATTGTCATGGTATGTGGTATGCTACATAATATGATCTTGCGAAAACAGCTGCAGCAGGACCAGCATAGGGCAGGGCCAAACAGCCCCCCACCATTACCAAGGCCATCACAGGCAGAGCGTGACTCAGAGGAGGAACAACCTGAGCCTGCCCCAGTAGGCAGAAGGAGGCGTGCCCAGTATGCCCTGGCCTTGGCAAAGAGGCAACGCATAGCACATACACTGGCTCAGTAGGAACCCTGGGAATGATACCCCCCTGACTCACTCAAATAATAACAGGGATGCCTAAAATTACATGACCTGCTCACAAACATGTACAGGGAGTGTAATATGCGCATCTGACAGAGGCAGCCGTGCAGCAACACCTGAGGCATGAATGCCATGTGTTAAGTAATGTAACACCATGTACTATATGCACACTTGAGGACCCTGACTAACATCCTACCCTCACCAAGCATCATGCCACAATATGACAATGAGATGATCAATTGCAATAATTGGCTGAAGTATTGCAGTTAGTCAAAGGGGATCCAATGTGTGCCAGCCTGTGATGACATGCTGAGCATGACATGATGCTCCACCTGCTAGGACTGGCGTGCACCTATCAGTGCAGAACATATGGATACTGGCAAAGGCTGTTGTTACCCACAGCGTGCCCTGAATAGGTAAGGCTCAAAACACAAACCTACCTCCATAGGTATCAGAAGGGATAAGAACCTAGATGTAATGCTACCCAATGCCTGAAGTCTAAACAGCAAGATGCATGCAGTCTAAACTCACCCAGTATGGAGAATGTTGATATCTGTGCTGTAACAGAAAACTGGGTCAAGGCTCACAACAGCACCCTAACACTACCAGGTTACACCTCATACTGTGCTGTACAGCCTCAAAACATGGAACAAGCTACAAAAGGAGGGTGACTAGCAATAATTGTCAAGGATAACCACACCCCCATGTTGGTACCACAACAAGAAGCAGCATGGACTAGCCATGGTCAAGTAACAGTGGCTAAAACTGCCTCCCAGTTTATAGCCTGCTACAGACTATGATCCCAGTACCAGGAACTGCACCTGGCCTATGTTGGAATACATGAATATATCAAGTCCTCCAAACCACATTATATTGGGTGACTGAAAATACCCAGACATAGACTGGGAGCATTATACTAGCTCCAGCACTGTAGGACAAAAGTTCAAAGAATCCATAAACCAAAATGCCCAGGAACAACGTACCACTCCCATAAGAATGGTAAGCATACTGGATGTGATAATCAGCAACATGGGTACTGGATGGCAAGATGAGAAGTGTATTGCTCACTGGTAAGACCAGACCATACAGTAATCACACTGGATATACACATCCTGACCACAGTCCCTGGCCAGAAAACCACTGTGAAAAACATGTGTAAAGCAAAAGTTGCACTCCTCCAAACTGATGAGGAATCGATTAAAGGCCCTGTGCAGGTGCAAAATATGGGCCACACCTCAGAACCTGTTATACAGGCATTCTATGAATACTGCCAGGAATGCTTGGATTATGCAATCCTAAATTAAAACAAGACACAATGCCATACACGCAGGCATCTGGCATGGTGGACTCCAGCCATTACCAAACCATGCAAGAGAATGAGGAAGCTACTACATGATAGAGCAAACATAAAACAATAAGTAATCACTGATCAGTAGTATGGCAATAAAATATGTCCACACATACAATCCACTAAGGCCAGCTACAACAAGTTGAATCTGTGAATCTTGAGGCAATGTTACACCTGCCCCAAGTACACAGACAACCCTCAACTCCCCCCAAGAAATACAAATATATGTGAGAGATGCAACCATTTATCCAAACTGGAGGCTGAGCTCCCTCAACTCAGTACTCCCAAAACTAGTCAGGAGGAGAAGGTAACCACACACACCACAAACCCAGTCCCACATAGACCTATCACAACTGCAAACCAAAGACATAAACACAGAAAAACATTCCCGGAGGCCCGAATTACAAACACACCACACCAACAGAGGCCTCCAAAGCAGACACCCAATCAAACAACCTTCAAACATAGCACATGCAACACATAGTACACAAAGCTGGTGTGCCAAACAGTCACAGGCCAGAAGGAGAAACAACATGCCTGATACAGTTGTAATAGGTGACTCCATCGTGAGACACGCTGCTGTCCTGCACACCAGACTGAACAAGGGAAAGGGTACAGTAAGCTGCCTGTAGGCTGCTACAATACGCCACATAACACAAGTATGCAGGTCACCCCAAAGCATGTAGAAATATGATGCAGTCATAGTCCATGCTGGTGTGAATGACCTGAGATGTACCTCCCTGGACTACATGAAAAGAGACATAGATGAGCTCTCCGATTATGTAGTTCAGGCCGGTATGACACTGACTGTTTGCAGCATCCTACCCTCACCAAGAATGATGCCACAGTACAAACACAGAATGATCAGTTATAACAAGTAGCACAATTACTGGTGTCATTCCAAGGGGATCCAATGTCTGTCTGCTTGGGATGTCATGCTTGGCAAGCCAAGCAGCTGTTCCAGGGATGGCTTGCACCTGTTACCCCTGGGCGTCTGGATATTGGATAAGGCTTTTGCCACCTCCATAGAGCCTTTCATAGGCAAGGCTGAAAAGACTAACCCACCACCCTAGAAAGCATAAGTGGAAAAAAACATAAGGGTAATGCTGACCAGTGCCAGATGTGTAAACCTCAATATGCATGCTCCCGAGGCCCTCCCCAGTATGGAGAACATCAATGTCTGTGCAGTGACAGAAACCTGCTGCAAGCCTCCTGACAGCACACCAGCACTACCAGGTTATACCACATATCATGCATTATGGCCCCATGCAACACATAGTACAAAAAGCTGGTGTGGTAAACAGTCACAGGCCAGAAGGAGAAACAACATGCCTGATACAGTTGTAATAGGTGACTCCATAGTCAGACACACTGCTGTCCTGCACACCAGACTGAACAAGGGAAAGGGTACAGTAAGCTGCCTGTAGGCTGCTACAATCACATAACACATGTATGCAGGTCACCCCAATGCAAGTAGAAATATGGTGCAGTCATAGTCCATGCTGGTGTGTATGACATGAGATGTACCTCCCCGGGCTACATGAAAGAGACATAGATGAGCTCTCCGATTATGTAGCAGGCGGTATGACACTGACTGTTTGCAGCATCCTACCCTCACCAAGAATGATGCCACAGTACAAACACAGAATGATCAGTTATAACAAGTGGCACAATTACTGGTGTCATTCCAAGGGGATCCAATGTCTGTCTGCTTGGGATGTCATGCTTGACAAGCCAAGCAGCTGTTCCAGGGATGGCTTGCACCTGCTTCCCCTGGGCGTCTGGATATTGGATAAGGCTTTTGCCACCTCCATAGAGCCTTTCGTAGGCAAGGCTGAAAAGACTAACCAAGTAGAAATATGATGCAGTCATAGTCCATGCTGGTGTGAATGACCTGAGATGTACCTCCCTGGACTACATGAAAAGAGACATAGATGAGCTCTCCGATTATGTAGTCCAGGCGGTATGACACTGACCTGTTTGCAGCATCCTACCCTCACCAAGAATGATGCCACAGTACAAACACAGAATGATCAGTTATAACAAGTGGCACAATTACTGGTGTCATTCCAAGGGGATCAATGTCTGTCTGCATGGGATGTGCTGCTTGACAAGCCAAGCAGCAGTTGCAGGGATGGCTTGCACCAGTTACCCTGGGCGTCTGGATATTGGATAAGGCTTTTGCCACCTCCATAGAGCCTTTCATAGGCAAGGCTGAAAAGACTAACCCACCCTAGAAACATAAGTGGAAAGAAACATAAGGGTAATGCTGACCAATGCCAGACGTGTAGACCTCAATATGCATGCTCCCGAGGCCCTCGCCAGTATGGAGAACATTCATGTCTGTGCAGTGACAGAAACCTGCTGCAAGCCTCCTGACAGCACACCAGCACTACCAGGTTATACCACATATCATGCGTTATGGCCCCCTAGAAAACATAAGTGGAAAAGGAGGTGAGTATCCATATTCAGCACAGACACCCATACGTCCAGGTAACTGACAATGCACAGCATTGGAGTCCACCCATGTGCAACTAACTGAGCAGACTGCTGTACAGTCTGTAGCATGCTACAGACCACACTCACACACAGGAACCCCACCCAGCCATCCTGAAGACACTGGAGTATGAATGTCCCACCAAATACCAAACAAGCTCACAAATTACCACATAGGTGGTAAACCATTATGTATGGAAGGAGTAATCAGGGACCTAGGGACAAGTGGACAGTAACCTGTTATGTGACACTCACATTGCCAATGTGGCTAGGAAGACTGTTATACTGCACAGTATCATGAAAGGATTCATCCAGACCTCCCAACCATGAATTAGTGTTTACATTTTAAGTGCACATTGATTGGCACCCCTTCATTTCTGATGAATTTATAAAATGGCTAGTTGGCGTCATCACATGCTGATGGCTGAAAGTCAAGGCTTACAAATGAGCTCAAGAGCTCTGCGTCATTATAGCTGGCTGGCTGTGCACAGCAAGCAACCCTAATGGTAGTAATGCTTGTTATACAAGCTGGTGCAAGCAGGAACCAGAATACAGCAACAATTCCTTGCAGCAGTACTATCTTGGTTTATATTTCCAATGGTAAGCACCAGAAGCAATGAAACGGATGCTCGGTTGAATTAGTGAAACAAATGTGTGTGTGTGTGTGTGTGTGTGTGTGTATAGTGTGTGTGTGTAGTATGTGTGTGTGTGTGTGTGTGTGTGTGTGTGTGTGTGTACAAATGCACAAATATACATAAATACTGTATCATATTCATGAGTATGTGTTCATATATGTGTTCACACATAGTCTCAAAGCGAATATCAGACAATATTATGTACCACTTGATGCTTGATAGTGCAGCTAAGTAGTTGTTAAAACAAATGGCAAGTGGCTGTGTGAAACTCAGCAACCTTGAGAAGGTTGCTGATGTGGTGTTATGAAGTCACAGTGGAATGAAACTTTGGGTTAGCTATGTACTCAGAATTTGACACTGTGTGTCTCTAGTGGGTTGCAGTTGGACAATGCTGTACACAGAATAATCCTCTGTGGTCTCAACTGCATATCAGATGTATTGAGTTGAGAGCTATGTGAGAAGTGAGAACACAATTTATATTCCCTATTATGGCTGTTGATCCAGGTGCAAGAGGTTGAGAACAGTGAAGTGAGAACTGAATTCCAAGTACATACCATTAAGTTTCAGTCTTCCTACAAGCTGCTGATAACACACACTGGTATGTTGCACTGACTGTAGTATATAGGGTTCTGTCCAAGACTTGTCAGTAACTGTAGGTGATAGCACAACACTAGCAACTCCAAATTATACAAGCAATGTGTAAAATGTGTCCCTGGTTTTGACCCTTTGCCCCCACCACAAAAAACTTTGTGAAAATAAGTGCAAGCTGTGCAAGATGCCATGGCTTGTACTGTTATTCTGTTTATAGTTTGGGTGTGGAGTAGACTTTTATGATGAAATGTTCTGAATTGGGCAGTTTTGTATGTGGCATGCATTGCCTACTGCAGCCTACTGGAAAATGTTCATTCAAACATAGAAGGGTAGGAGGGTGAGTATCCATATTCAGCACAGACACCCATACGTCCAGGTAACTGACAATGCACAAGGCATTGGAGTCCACCCATGTGCAACTAACCGTAGGCAAGACTGCTGTACAGTCTGTAGCATGCTACAGACCACACTCTCACACACAGGAACCCCACCCAGCCATCCTGAAGACACTGGACAGTATGAATGTCCCACCAAATACCAAACAAGGTACTCACAAATTACCACATAGGTGGTAAACCATTATGTATGGAAGGAGTAATCAGGGACCTAGGGACACAAGTGGACAGTAACCTGTTATGTGACACTCACATTGCCAATGTGGCTAGGAAGACTGTCTATATTGGACACCGTATCATGAAAGGATTCACATCAGTCAACAGAGGTCATTGTGATTTACGTTTTAGTCCAAATGAATGCCATTTATTGGCACCCCTTCACCTGATACAATGTTATTTATTAAAATCGCCTCAGTTGGGTCATCACCGTGATGCGTCAGTGCCTCAAGGCTACCACCAATGAATTGAGTCAAGAGCTCCGTCATTACAGCTGCTGGCAGTACAGCAACAAACACTAATGGTAGTAATGCTGTTTTATTTTTACAAGCTAGCTGCAAAGCCAGGCCACAGCAGCGAGAATTCCTCAGCAGTACTATCGATCATATTTCCAAGTGGTAAGCAGCTCACACACGGATAAAAGCTGGTTGGGGTCTGAAACAAATGTGTGTGTGTGTGTGTGTGTGTGTGTGTGTGTGTGTGTGTGTGTGTATGTATGTGTGTGTGTGTGTGTGTGTGTGTGTGTGTGTGTGTCTGACACAAATATACATAAATACTGTATGTCATAATATTCATTTGAGGTATGTTCATATAATGTGCACACTATAGCTAAAAATATTCACTTGATGCCTTGATGGGGTGGTTGAAGCAAACCTGGCTTGTGGAAACTACAATGCCCAAGGTTGCTGATGTGTTGAGGAGTGTTTGAAGTCACAGATGAATGAAACTTTCTGTTATTAGGCTACTCAACAATTTGATGTGTGTCTCTGAGTGGGTTGCAGTGCAATGCTGTGCTTTTCTAGATATGCTCCTCTGTGGTCTCTTCACTGCATATCAGATGTAAGAGTTGAGCAGGTGAAGTGAGAACACAATTTATATTCCCTATTATTGGCTTTGTTGACAGTGTGCTAAGAGGTTGGAAGCCACAGTGGAAGTGAGAACTGGAATTCACTAAATGGTGCCATTAAGTTTCAGTCTTCCTATTTTCAATGCTGATTTAACACAGATGTTCTGACTGTTGTATATAGGGTTCTGGTTTCAAGACTTGTCAGTAACATGTATGGTGATAGCACAACATTTTTCTAGCAACTTTCAAAATTATACAAGCAATGTGTAAAATGTGTCCCTGGTTTTGACCTGCACCAAAAAAAACTTTATTTGAAAATAAGTGCAAGCTGTGCAAGATGCCTACTGTTATTCTGTTTATAGTTTGGGTGGAAGTAGACTTTTATGATAGAAATGTTCTGAATTGGGCAGTTTTGTAATTATTGGTCATGCATTTTCATTGCCACAGTGCAGCCTACTGGAAAATGTTCATTCAAACAAGAAATTTAAAATGCACTAACAAGTGTGCTGTATTATACAAAGGAATATAACTATGTCAGGAAGGTGTATCAAAGAAAAGAACACATGGTCTTGTGTGTGCAACCATGTCAGACTACAAACCAGATATAATCTTTATACCACTGGCCAGATGCATTTTCTTTGTATGTGGTGTGGTTTCAATGCTGTTACACAAAGTGAGTTTCAAGGGCAGAAGTTTTAATGTCAAGTCTCTTTTCAGAGACAGTATTGTTTTGTTTATCAGATGTCTGTCAGTGTTTGTGCATTGATGTGCTGCAAATGTAAAATAAAACAAATAACATTGATTGTAGAAGTAAAGCAGTATGCACACAATAGTGCTTATGGTAAATGGAATAGAAATAGCTGTGGACATTGAATCTGGTGCCATATTTTGTTTGTTCTTCATGCGTTTACTGGTATCCCAAATTCCATGAGTGGGGGTTACATAATTATGTATCAAAGATGTTAATCAGCTGTAGATTTGTACCTACATACCCTTGTCAGAGATCATGAAGGTATGTCAGATCTAGAGAGGTCATTGTGCATATACTGTTCTCTTATCAGACCCATAATCCAGTACAATGCCTCATTTGGGATGTACCTTACCTCCATGCAGCAGTTAGAAAGACCTCAACAGTACCTCACCAGAGGATCAAAGGGTCTCACAATATGTCATATGCTGCCTGGCTGCAGCTACACCAGCTGAATGCCATACTGCCCACCCAGAGGCATTGTGTCTGTTATGCTGACCAATGCCAGATGTGTAAACCTCAATATGCATGCTGAGGCCCTCCCAGTATGGAGAACATCATGTCTGTGCAGTGACAGAAACCTGCTGCAAGCCTCCTGACAGCACCAGCACTACCAGGTTATACCACATCATGCTTATGGCCCCAAAACCTGGAACAAAACATAAAGGAGGGTGAGTATCCATATTCAGCACAGACACCCATACGTCCAGGTAACTGACAATGCACAGCATTGAGTCCACCCATGTGCAACTAACCGTAGGCAAGACTGCTGTACAGTCTGTAGCATGCTACAGACCACACTCTCACACACACAGGAACCCCACCCAGCCATCCTGAAGACACTGGACAGTATGAATGTCCCACCAAATACCAAACAAGGTACTCACAAATTACCACATAGGTGGTAAACCATTATGTATGGAAGGAGTAATCAGGGACCTAGGGACACAAGTGGACAGTAACCTGTTATGTGACTCACACATTGCCAATGTGGCTAGGAAGACTGTCTATACTGACACAGGACAAGTGTGCTGTATTATACAAAGGAAACTTAGTCAGGAAGGTGTATCAAAGAGAACACATGGTCAGGAACAGACCAATGATTTGACAAAGGTAATCTTTATCCACCACTGGCCAGATGCATTTTCTTTGATGTGGTGTGGGTTTCATGCTGTACACTGAAAGTGAGTTTCAGGGCAGAATGTCAACTCATGTGAGACAGTATTGGAAGATGTCTGTCAGTGTTTGTGCATTGATGTGCCAAAATGTAAAATAAAATCCAAATAACATTGATTGTAGAAGTAAAGCAGTATGCACACAATAGTGCTTATGTAAATGGAAGCAAATAGCAGTAATAGGACATTGAATCTGGTGCCATAGTTTGTATGCTGAAACTGGTATTCCACATGGGTGGACAATTATGTATGCAATGTAATCAGCGTACAGATACCTATATGGGCCTTGTCAGATGATGTTTCATGAAAGGATTCACATCTACTCGTCAACAGGTCATTGTGCCCCTATACTGTTCTCTTATCAGACCCATAATACAGTACAATGCCTCATTTGGGATGTACCTTACCTGACACCTGCAGCAGTTAGAAAGACCTCAAAGGTACCTCACCAAGAGGATAAAGGGTCTCAAATATATGTCATATGCTGCCTGGCTGTAGACACCCCAGCTGAATGCAGTCACATACTGCCTACACAGAGGCATTGTATGTCTGTTGTACAAGGCCATGTCCAACACAGGAGTAATGGACATGCTCCACCCCAGAAAACTCAAAGCCATCGGAGCTGTGAGAGTGAGAGATGTCAACCTCAACACATAATGAAATAGGATGTGCTGGAGGGACAGATACATAACCCAGAGGCTCCCCACCCTGGAACAGAATCCCACTCCATGTTAGGCAGAGCCCTCACTGACACTCTTCAACAGGAATCTTGCCAAGTGGATGGATGATCGTAGATGTACACTGGGGTCTTCACTGTGTCACGTCAGACAGAGGCACAGCAAAGCAAATCATAAATGGCCATAATATTCACATAGCAAGGGGTGGCGAAAGCCACACACACTCTGGCTAGGCTTACAAATGCCCTAGGGTGGATAGCCTAGTATGAACCTATGAACCTATGAAGATACAAATTGTACAGGGCACTAAGGATAATCCCAAGGCTTACTCAACTGATGGTAGGAATCGTGTTGGGAATTCACAGATATGCTCTGAATCACACAAATATTACAAACAACATACCAAACACACACACATATTGCCAACATACATCCTGACAGGTGCAGTGCAAACCCCCATAATGCAAAATATCTATCCCAGCAAACTGCTGGCCCCTGACATTGCAGATGCCGAGGTAACAGCCAGCATCTACAAAGCAAGACACACAGCAGCAATGGTATGAGATGGTGTCCTGGGCTGAGTCCAACATGGACTCCAAGAAGAATGGAATGCCAAATGGCACTACTGCTCAATGTCAGCCTTACCACAGGATATGTACCCGAAGAGCAGTGTACAACCACGCTTCCTTCTCCACAGAGGTGTTGCCTGAATGGATACTGAAAGGATGGACATGCTCACATCCAGACCTCCCAACATAGATCGGTATTTCAGATCCAAATGAATACCCCATTCATTGCACCCCTTCACTGACACCTGCAATTTAAAAATGCTGTCACCTCACATGCGTGATGCCAGTGCAAATAAGACACCAACCAGTGAATGAGTCAGAGCTCCTCATTATTCCAGGCTGCCTGTTACAACAGCAACAACTAATGGTAGTAATGCTTGAAAATGTGCAAACAGGAACCAGGAATACAGCAGCACAGAATAAGTCCAGCAGTACTATCAGAAACATGGTAAGCACAGAGGCATAAACAGAGGATACAAAAAACTAATTAGGAGAAACAAATGTTGTGTGTGTGTGTGTGTGTGTGTGTGTGTGTGTGTGTGTGTGTGTGTATGAGGTGTGGTGTGTGTGTGTGTGTGTACAAAGCACAAAAATACATAAATATGAGATGATACATAGGAATGTTCATATATGTGCACACTATAGTCTCAAACTATCAGTACAATACAAAATATTTAACCACTTGATGCCTGATGGTGCAGCAATCCTCAAAGCCATCGGAGCTGTGAGTGAGAGATGTCAACCTCAACACATAATGAAATAGGATGTGTTGGAGGGACAGATCCATAACAGAGCCACCCTACACCCTGGAACAGAATCCCACTCCATGTTAGCAGAGACCCTCACTGACATTCTTCAATAGGAATCTTGATGAGTGGATGGATGATGGTAGATTTACACTGGGTCTTCACTGTGTCACGTCCAGACAGAGGCACAGCAAAGCAAATCATAAATGGCCAAAATATTCACATAGCAAGGGGTGGCAGCCACTCTGGCTAGCTTACAAATGCCCTAGGGTGGATAGCCTAGTATGAACCTATGAACCTATGAAGATACAAATTGTACAGGACACTGGATAATCCCAAGGCTTCTCAACTGATGGTAGGAACCGTGGGGTCACAGATATGCTCTTAATCAGACAAATATTACAAACAACATATCAACACACACATATTGCCAACATACATCCTGACAGGGTGCACCCCCAGAATGCAAAATATCTATCCCAGCAGATTGCTGGCCCCCTGACATTGCAGATGCTGAGGTAATAGCCAGCATCTACAAAGCAAAACACACAGCAGCAATGGTATGAGATGGTGTCCTGGGCTGAGTCCAACATGGACTCCAAGAAGAATGGAATGCCATCACACTGCTCAATGTCAGCCTTCACAGGATATGTACCCAAGAGCAGTGTACAACAACAGTGGTCCCTCAACAAAGGTGTTGCCTGAATGGATACTGAAAACTACCACCCCAGAATCCTGAGAAGCTTGGTCTGCACAGCTATGGAAAGGATCAGCATGCCACAGACATAAAGATATTGGGGACCTACTGACACGGACCCTACCCAGTGTGGCTTTCTTCTGCAGATCCTGCCCCTAAACATGTTTGACTCATTTGAAACAGTCATTAAGGTCATTGATGAGGGCAATGTGGTCCACAGCGTAGCTGAACCTTGCAAAGGCTTCCATACAATACCCTACCTGTTCATTATAATATGCTCACCTTAAATATAAACCCCTATGTCAGTAGAGAGAAGCTTGGTCTGCACAAATGGCAAAGGCTTTCAGCATGTACCCACAGACATAAAGATATTGGGGACCTACTGACACTGGACCCTACCCAGTGTGGCTTTCTTAAGTGCAGATCCTGCCCCTAAACATGTTTGACTCATTTGAAACAGTCATTAAGGTCATTGATGAGGGCAATGTGGTCCACACAGCGTAGCTGGACCTTGCAAAGGCTTCCATACAATAACCTACGTGTTCATTATAGATATGCTCACCAGCTTAAATATAAACCCCTATGTCAGTAGAGGGGTTGCAAACTGACATGGTCAGACATGCTGCAGCCATGTCAGACTACAAACCAGATATAACTGGCATCCCACAAGGCTTGGTCCTGGGACCTCCCTCGTTTGGTATATGTCCCATAGGTACAGGCCAACATGGAAGGACGGTGTCTCAACATGTTTGCAGAGGACTACGAACTGCCCATATCTGACCCTCCAGCTGACACAAGCATCCCAAAAAGGGAAACAGACAACTGGTGCCATAGCCATGTCTGCAAGCTAATTGCAGAAAAGTGTATAGTCAACCCCGTGGATATACAGTAAGTGCCACCAATTACCACATGGTGTTAACCCATTACGTGAACATGTAATGAGACCTGGGGACACAAGGTGATAGATATCCTGCATTGGACAAACATGTGGCTGTAGTGTTTACAGAAACATACCATATACCCACCTAATCATGAAGGTTGTTAGATCTAGATAAGGGGAGGTCATTGTGGCTCTGCAGTCATCCTTCATCAGCGTTACAATTTACAATAGCCTGTGGGATGTACCTCAGCAGACACCTCCATCAACTGTAAAGTCCCCAACAGCACCTCACCAGGAGTATCAAAGAGCTTGAACAGATGCCATGTGTTGCCTGATTAAACAAACTGCAGCTACACACACTGCCATACTGCCCACCCAGAGGCAAGCTGTGCCTGATGTATAAAGCCATGTCCAAGCTGAAATCAATGAACATGTTGCACCTTGTACAATCTGAATGGCAGTGAGCTATGCACATGAGAGACTTGAACCCCAGCACTGACATACATAGGACAAGCTGTACTGCATGATCCATAACACAGAAGCCACCCCCACTCATGAGTAAACTCCCAGTACAGGTTATCCATAGAGTCACTCATCGATTCTCCTCAAGAGGAATCTTGATGAGTGGATGGGAAGATAGTAGGTTTACCCTGGGTATCACTGTTATGTCACAGGTAGACAGAGGCGTATACTAACCATGACATATGTCATGGCAAACTCCACTACAATGTGTGTAAGGACAAACACACTCTCCAACTAGCATTAGAAATGGCCTAGGGCACACCGCTAGTGTTTGCAAATGTACACCTATGTTGTGGAAAACACTACCAATGTTGGACAAGCCTGGTTTAAGTAGTTCATATCTGAACATAATGCAACATGGTCAGATGTGCGCTAACCAGGCTGTTGTGCTCACTATGGAAATGTAAAGCAGTGATAGGACTAAAGCCCAGGATACTGTCCACCACATTGAAAGTACTGAACCACACTATATCTGGTACTACAGTGTTAGGTCAGTATGAAAGGATGTTGACAACTGTATGCAAAGTATCTCATGCAAACCCTGCAGGCACATTATAATCCCTGTTGTGTTCACACACAAAGCAGTTGGACAGTAACTACACAACATGACACACAACACACAACCATAAACGGGAGATATTTGAAGTTCACACTCATCCACAAATGTGGTGGGCTGCAGAGTTCAATATATGGAAAGCTCACACTGGGCATGCGCACTTTGATAAATGAGACATATGTCAGACAACATGCCATGGGAAGGCTGAACTGGGCATGCTCACACACTTAGGCCAAATCTCAGTTTAGCAGTTGGCCACACATATCTGGTATTTGTACGTGTTATTCCAGGAACCAACCACATTACAGCAATCTGCCCAGTGCACACAGTTAAATGACTACAGAGACATACGTGATATAGTGGATCCCTCCCATATGCAAACATCTTCCACAGATACACAAGTTGTTCATACAAACAGGGAATGCTATGGCAATAAAGACCTGCAAACAGTCTATCAGCAACAAATAATGTGCATCTGACAATTAAACATATGGGTGTAGAGGTCAACACTAGGCTGTTTGCCCTAGGGAATGACAGCTTAGCCAGAGTGTGCTTGGCATCTGCCTCCTCCCAGTACAGTAGGCTACTGTGCCACTGTAAAAGGTCACATAAGGCACCGTGTGCTGTGCCTCTGTCAAGCAGGGACACAGTGGAGATCCCAGGGTTTGAATTTGCTAAGCCACAGCCATGTTGTTGGTGTGTGCTGGAAGAGGGTTGCTGAGGACCTCTAACAGTAAGTGGGCATCAATAACAGACTGAGGGGAGCCTTATCTGCATTGTCTGGACAATTTCACTGTCAACACTGTGTGATGATTATGAGGGATTGAAGTGTCGTGCCGGTACTGTTCAGAGATGTCCTCCCTCTGTGGGCTACTGCTCTGCAATGTATTAGCTCACTCTGTCTGTTGGACAGCTCATATATGGTGTACATCTGACAGGTGTCCTGTTGTGGAGCAGTCATGGGTATATTTGGGATAGCATGATCAATGCAAACCTTCCACATGCTCATAGAATGCAATTGTCAAGGATTATGCAGAGTGTATACTCCCCAGCATGGGTCCCTTCCACCCCAGTCTTCACAAGTGTAAAGTCTGCTTTTGATAAATACAGTTTGTTTGCAGTGACAACCTTGCCTGGGGTGGGGATGGGATATGGCCAGGAAAGGTGGGTATGGTCAGATATCAACAATGGTGGTCTACCTCTGGTGTGGAATAGTGAGCCCCAGATGGTCAGCTGCAATATGTATTCCCCTTGTGGCTGTGGTGAGTGGTTCTGCCATAGCACATGGACTCACAAATTGTAGTGGCTGTAGGTAATGTTGTAGAGGCCTGAGTAGTTCCCACACAATATGCCTGTACCTGGCGTTAACAACTGGAATGGTGTATGTGAACACCTGCATATCTTGGCACTGTTCCCAGGAAGCAAAGTGTGTGCCCTGGATGTGGGAGGGTGGTCAGGACTGGTTGTGTTGTGTGTTACAGGTCCTGTGGTCACAAGCATGGTATAAACATAACCTGCCAGTGCGATGTGCATATCTGACCCTGATGGGTGGCTGCAAATGCATATATGTGCTATCCCCACCTGACAGGTAGTACTAGATGTACATACCTCTGTAGAAATATTGATGTCAGCACCCTATAAATACTGCAGGTACAGAACAGATGCCCAGGAATTTGGATAGCGCTCTGCTAATGTCTCTCTCATAATATAGTTAGGTAGGGTTTGAATCCTGCAAATGCTCAGTGTGAGTGGGGCTGGTGTGTGCAAGTCTGTGTGAGGAAATGTCCCTTTTGGCACTGGGAACTACAGGATGCACATTCCCTTTCTAAACACTGATGATGTCAGCACAGACCTATAAGTACAGACAGAACTGACATGGTCAGACATGCTGCAGCCATGTCAGACTACAAACCAGATATAACTGGCATCCCACAAGGCTTGGTCCTGGGACCTCCCTCGTTTGGTATATATGTCCCATAGGTACAGGCCAACATGGGACTGTGTCTGAATGTGTTTGCAGAAGGACTACAAACCCCGCATATCTGACCTCCAGCTGACTGACATCCCACAAAAGGGCCACACTAGAAACAGACAACTGGTGCCATAGCCATGTCAAGCAAGCTAATTGCAAGAAAAAGTGTATAGTCAACCCCATTGGATATACAGTAGGTGCCACCAATTACCACATAGGTGTTAACTGTTCCATTACCAACATGTAATGAGAGGCCTGGGGACACAAGATGATAGATATCCTTCATTGGACAAACATGTGGCTGTAGTGTTTACAGAAACCACCACATACCCACCTAATCAAGTTGTCAGATCTAAATGAGGGAGGTCATTTGGCTCTGCGGTCATCACCATCAGCGTTACAGTTGACTACAATAGCCCTGTGCAGTGCCTCAGACACACTCATCAACTTCTAAAAATTTAACAGTACCTCACCAGGAGTATCAAAAGCTTGAACAGATGCCATGTGTTGCTGATTAAACAAACTGCAGCTTCACACACTGCCATACTGCCCACAGGGGCAAACTGCCTGATATAAAATGTCAAGCTGGAATCAATGAACATGCTGCCTTGTACAATCTGAATGGCATTGAGCTATGCACATGAGCCTGAACTACAACACTGACATACACTTAGGACAAGCTGTACTGCAGTCCATAACCTGACCACCCCACTCGCCGATAAACTCCCAGTACAGGTTATCCATGAGTCCTCATTGATTCTCCTCAGGGGTCTTGATGAGTGGATGGAGATGTGGAGGTTTTACCTGGGTATCACTGTTGCTGCAGGTGGGCAGAGGCACAGTATACTAACCATGACATATGTCATGGCAAACTCCACGCAATGTGTGTGGACAAACACACTCTCCGACTAGCATTAGTGGCCCTGGGGCATAGCAGTGTTTTGCCAATGTATGCACCTATGTTGTGGAATACACTACCTATGTTGGACAAGCCTGGTTTAAGTAGTTCATATCTGAACGCAATGCAACAATTCAGATGTGCACAACTAGCCTAAACGAGCTGTTGTGCTCAATATGGAAATGTAAAAGTGATAGGACTAAAGCCCAGGATACTGTCACAACAGTGAAAGTACTGAACAGTACACTATCAGTATTAGTCGGACAGTATGAAGGATGTTTGGCAACTGTATGCAGTATCCCATACAAACCCTGCAGGCACAGTATAATCCTATTGTGTTCACAAGCAGTTGGACAGTAACTACACATGACACACAATACACAACCATAAGCAGGAGATATTTGTTGGTGCTCATCCCAAATGTGATGGGCTGCAGAGTTCAACATATGGAAAGAAAGCTCACAATGGGCATGCTGCGCACACATGATAAATGGGCCTTATTCAGACAACATACTCTGGGGAAGGCTGAACTGGGCATGCTCACACGAAACCAAATCTCAGTTTAGCAATTGGCCACACATATCTGGTACTTATACGTGTTGTTAGAAACAACCACATTACAGCAATCTGCCCAGTGCACACAGTTAAATGACTACAAGACATCGTGATATAGTGGATCCTCCATATACCAAACATCTTCCACAGATACACAATTTATTCCTTACAAACAGGGAATGCTAGCAGTAAGACCTGCCGACAGTCTATCAGCAACAAATAATGTGCATCTGACAATTAAACATATGGGTGTAGAGGTCAACACTAGGCTGTTTGCCCTAGGGAATGACAGCTTAGCCAGAGTGTGCTTGGCATCTGCCTCCCAGTACAGTAGGCTACTGTGCCACTGTAAAGTAGGTCACATAAGGCACCGTGTGAGGCTAGTGTGCTGTGCCTCTGTCAAGCAGGGACACAGTGGAGATCCCAGGGTTTGAATTTGCTAAGCCACAGCCATGTTGTTGGTGTGTGCTGGAAGAGGGTTGCTGAGGACCTCTAACAGTAAGTGGGCATCAATAACAGACTGACGGGAGCCTTATCTGCATTGTCTGGACAATTTCACTGTCAACACGTTGTCGTGATGATTAAGAGGGATTGAAGTGTCGTGCCAGTACTGTTCAGAGATGTTGCCCCTCTGTGGGCTACTGCTCTGCAATGTATTAGCTCACTCTGTCTGTTGGACAGCTCATATATGGCTGGTGTACATCTGACAGGTGTCCTGTTGTGGAGTAGTCATGGGTATATTTGGGATAGCATGATCAATGCAAACCTTCCACATGCTCATAGAATGCAATTGTCAAGGATTATGCAGAGTGGCCTGTATACTCCCCCAGCATGGGTCCTTTGAAGTCTTCCACCCCAGTCTTCACAAGTGTAAAGTCTGATTTTGATACACAGTTTGTTTGCAGTGACAACCTTGCCTGGGGGTGGGGATGGGATATGGATGGCCAGGGAAAGGTGGGTATGGTCAGATATCAACAATGGTGGTCTACCTCTGGTGTGGAACAGTGAGTACCCATGTTGTAGATGGTCAGGTGCAATATGTATTCCCCCTTGTGGCTGTGGTGAGTGGTTCTGCCATAGCACATGGACTCACAAATTGTAGTGGCTGTAGGGTAATGTTGTAGAGGCCTGAGTAGTTCCCACACACAATATGCCTGTACCTGACGTTAACAACTGGAATGGTGTATGTGAACACCTGCATATCTTGGCACTGTTCCCAGGGAAGCAAAGTGTGTGTCCTGGATGTGGGAGGGGTGGTCAGGACTGGTTGTGTTGTGTGTTACAGGTCCTGTGGTCACGAAGCATGGTATAAACATAACCTGCCAGTGCATGTGCATATCTGACCCTGATGGGTGGCTGCAAATGCATATATATGCTATCCCCCACCTGACAGGTAGTAATAGATGTACATACCTCTGTATAAATAATGATGTCAGCACCCTATAAATATTGCAGGTGAAAAACAGATCCCCAGTAATTTGGATAGTGCGCTCCGCTAATGTGTCTCCCTCAAGTGTCATAATATAGATAGGTAGGGGTTTGAATCCTGCAAATGCTCAGTGTGTGTGGGGTTGGTGTGTGTGCAAGTCTGTGTGAGGGAAATGTCCCTTTTGGCAACTGGGAAAACACACTACAGGATGCACATTCCCCTTTCTAAACACTGATGATGTCAGCACCCTATAAGTACAAAGGAGAAGGAAAACCTCCCAGTAATGCATATGCGCTGCTAATGCGTCGTCTCGGGTCATAACATAGGTAGGAATTTGAATCCTGCAAATGCTCAGTATGTGTGGAGGGGGGTTAGTGTGCCTGTGTGAAAAAAATGTCCCTTTTGGCAAGTAGGAGAACACTACAGGATGCACATTCCCCTTTCTAAATACTGATGATGTCAGCACCCTATAAGTACAGCAGGAGAAGGGAAACCTCCCAGTAATGCGAATAGCACACTCTGCTAATGCATCTGTCTCGAGTGTCATAACATAGTTAGGTAGGGGTTTGAATCCTGCAAATGCTCAGTGTGTGTGGAAGAGGGTTAGTGTGTGTGCAAGTCTGTATGAAAAAAATGTCCCTTTTGGCAACTAGGAGAACACACTACAGGATGCACATTCCCCTTTCTAAACACTGATGATGTCAGCACCCCAGAATTGCTGATGTAATGTTGAGTGTGAAGTCACCAAATAAAACGCTGTTAGCTATGTACTCAAATGACACTGTGTGTCTCTGAGTGGGTTGCGTTGGACAACTGTCCAGAATAGTATCCCTGTGTGGCACTGCATATCAGGTATTAGAGTTGAGAGCTATAAGAGAAGTGAGAACACAATTTATATTCCCATTAGGCTTTGTTGACAGTGTGCTAAGATACTACATAATAGAACTGAATTCACTAAATGATAGCCATTAAGTTTCAGTCTTCCACAAGCTGCTGATTTAACACACTGGTATGTTGCACTGATGTAGTAATAGGGTTCTGGAAGACTTGTCAGTAACATGTATGGTGATAGCACAACAACAGCAACTTTCAAAATTGACATAGAAAATGTGTCCCTGGGACCCTCACCACCACAAAAAACATTTGTTAAGTGCAGAAGCTGCAAGATGCCAGGCACACACTGTTACTGATAGTTTGGGTGTGGAAGACAATAGAAATGTTCTGAAGGGCAGTGTAATTAACATGCACAGCCTACAGTGCAGCCTACTGGAAAATGTTCATTCAAACAAGAAATTTAAAATGCACTATAAAATGTGCTGTATTACCAGGAATATAACTTAGTCAGGAAGGTGTATCAAAGAAAAGAACACATGATGCTGTGCAGCCATGATTTGAAAACAGCAAGGTAATCATCACATGGAGATGCACGTAGTGGTGTGCAATGCTGTTACATAGTGATCAAGCAGAAGAATGTCAACCCATAGAGACAGTAGGACAGATGTCTGTCAGTGTTTGTGCATTGATGTGCTGCAAATGTAAAATAAAACAAATAATCTGATTGAAGAAAGCAGTATGCACACAATAGTGTTATGGTAAATAGTATAGCGGGTAATAGGACATTACTGTGCCATATGTTCTTCAGTTTGTGAAAGCTGGTATCCCAAAACATAGGTGACATGTATGGATGCAAATTAGATGAATCACACAGATGTACCTACATGGGCCTTGTCAGAGATCATGAGGTATGTTCATCTAGTACAGAGGTCATTGTGCATACTGTTCTCTTATCAGACATAATCCAGTACAATAGCCTCATTTGGGATGTACCTTACCACAGACACCTGCAGCAGTTAGAAAGACCTCAAAGGTACCTCACCAAGAGGATAAAGGGTCTCAAATATATGTCATATGCTGCCTGGCTGTAGACACCCCAGCTGAATGCAGTCACATACTGCCTACACAGAGGCATTGTATGCCTGTTGTACAAGGCCATGTCCAACACAGGAGTAATTGACATGCTCCACCCAGAAAACTCAAAGCCAGAGCTGTGAGTGAGAGATGTCAACCTCAACACATAATGAAATAGGATGTGTTGGAGGGACAGATACATAACAGAGCCACACCCTGGAACAGAATCCCACTCCATGTTAGGCAGAGCCCTCACTGACATTCTTCAAGGAATCTTGCCAAGTGGATGGATGATGGTAGATTTACACTGGGTCTTCACTGTGTCACGCTCCAGACAGAGGCACAGCAAAGCAAATCATAAATGGCCAAAATATTCACATAGCAAGGGGTGGCGACACACCTCTAGGCTTACAAATGCCCTAGGGTGGATAGCCTAGTATGAACCTATGAACCTATGAAGATACAAATTGTACAGGACACTGGATAATCCCAAGGCTCAACTGATGGTAGGAACCTGTTGGGAATTCACAGATATGCTCTTAATCAGACAAATATTACAAACAACATACAAACACACACACATATTGCCAACATACATCCTGACAGTTTGTGCAACCCAGAATGCAAAATATCTATCCCAGCAGATTGCTGGCTGACATTGCAGATGCTGAGTAAACCAGCATCTACAAAGCAAAACACACAGCAGCAATGGTATGAGATGGTGTCCTGGGCTGAGTCAACATGGACTCAAGAAGAATGGAATGCCAAATCACACTACTGCTCAATGTCAGTTACCACAGGATATGTACCCAAGAGCAGTGTACAACAACATGGTGTCTCAACAAAGGTGTTGCCTGAATGGATACTGAAAACTACCACCCCAGAATCCTGAGAAGCTTGGTCTGCACAGCTATGGAAAGGATCAGCATGTACCACAGACATAAAGATATTGGGACCTACTGACACGGACCCTACAGTGTGGCTTTCTTAAGTGCAGATCCTGCCCCTAAACATGTTTGACTCATTTGAAACAGTCATTAAGGTCATTGATGAGGGCAATGTGGTCCACACAGCGTAGCTGAACCTTGCAAAGGCTTCCATACAATACCCTACCTGTTCATTATAAATATGCTCACCAGCTTAAATATAAACCCCTATGTCAGTAGAGGGGTTGCAAACCAGACCAAGGACAGAACTGACATGGTCAGACATGCTGCAGCCATGTCAGACTACAAACCAGATATAACTGGCATCCCACAAGGCTTGGTCCTGGGACCTCCCTCGTTTGGTATATATGTCCCATAGGTACAGGCCAACATGGAAGGACTGTATCTGAACATGTTTGCAGAGGACTACAAACTGCCCACCATATCTGACCCTCCAGCTGACACAAGCATCCCACAAAAGGGCCACATAGAAACAGACAACTGGTGCCATGTATGTCTCAAGCTGCAGAAAAGTGTATAGTCAACCCCATGGATATACAGTAAGTGCCACCAATTACCACATGGTGTTAACCCATTAGTACTTAACATGTAATGAGACCTGGGACACAAGGTGATAGATATCCCATTGGACAAACATGTGGCTGTAGTGTTTACAGAAACACCATATACCCACCTAATCATGAAGGTTGTTAGATCTAGATAAGAGGTCATTGTGGCTCTGCAGTCATCCTTCATCATACAATTTACTACAATAGCCCTGTGGGATGTACCTCAGCAGACACCTCCATCAACTGTAAAGTCCCCAACAGTACCTCACCAGGAGTATCAAGAGCTTGAACAGATGCCATGTGTTGCCTGATTAAACAAACTGCAGCTACACACACTGCCATACTGCCCACCCAGAGGCAAGCTGTGCCTGATGTATAAAGCCATGTCCAAGCTGGAATCAATGAACATGCTGCACCTTGTACAATCTGAATGCAGTGAGCTATGCACATGAGAGACCTGAACCCAGCACTGACATACATAGGACAAGCTGTACTGCAGATCCATAACACAGAAGCCACCCCTCATGAGTAAACTCCAGTACAGGTTATCCAGAGTCACTCATGATTCTCCTCAGAGGAATCTTGATGAGTGGATGGGAGATGGTAGGTTTACCCTGGGTATCACTGTTATGTCACAGGTAGAGGCACAGTATACTAACCATGACATATGTCATGGCAAACTCCATGTGTGTGTGAAGGACAAACACACTCTCTAGCATTAGAAATGGCCTAGGGCACATGGCTAGTGTTTGCAAATGTACCTATGTTGTGGAATACACTACCAATGTTGGACAAGCCTGGTTTAAGTGGTTCATATCTGAACATAATGCAACATGGTCAGATGTGCACAACTGGTAACCAGGCTGTTTGCTCACTATGGAAATGTAAAGCAGTGATAGGACTAAAGCCCAGGATACTGTCCACCACATTGAAAGTACTGAACCAGTACACTGCTCTGTACTACAGTGTTAGGTCAGTATGAAAGGATGTTGACAACTGTATGCAAAGTATCTCATGCAAACCCTGCAGGCACAGTATAATCCCTGTTGTGTTCACACACAAAGCAGTTGGACAGTAACTACACAACATGACACAACACACAACCATAAACGGGAGATATTTGAAGTTCACACTCATCCACAAATGTGGTGGGCTGCAGAGTTCAATATATGGAAAGCTCACACTGGGCATGCTCGCACACTTTGATAAATGAGACATATGTCAGACAACATGCCATGGGAAGGCTGAACTGGGCATGCTCACACACTTAGGCCAAATCTCAGTTTAGCAGTTGGCCACATATCTGGTATTTATGCGTGTTATTCCAGGAACCAACCACATTACAGCAATCTGCCCAGTGCACACAGTTAAATGACTACAGAGACATACGTGATATAGTGGATCCCTCCCATATGCAAACATCTTCCACAGATACACAAGTTGTTCATACAAACAGGGAATGCTATGGCAATAAGTCCTGCAAACAGTCTATCAGCAACAAATAATGTGCATCTGACAATTAAACATATGGGTGTAGAGGTCAACACTAGGCTGTTTGCCCTAGGGAATGACAGCTTAGCCAGAGTGTGCTTGGCGTCTGCCTCCCCAGTACAGTAGGCTACTGTGCCACTGTAAAGTAGGTCACATAATGCACAGTGTGAGGCTAGTGTGCTGTGCCTCTGTCAAGCAGGGACACAGTGGAGATCCCAGGGTTTGAATTTGCTAAGCCACAGCCATGTTGTTGGTGTGTGCTGGAAGAGGGTTGCTGAGGACCTCTAACAGTAAGTGGGCATCAATAACAGACTGAGGGAGCCTTATCTGCATTGTCTGGACAATTTCACTGTCAACACTGTGTGTGATGATTATGAGGGATTGAAGTGTGTGCCTACTGCTCAGAGATGTCCTCCCTCTGTGGGCTACTGCTCTGCAATGTATTAGCTCACTCTGTCTGGACAGCTCATATAGCTGGTGTACATGACAGGTGTCCTGTTGTGGAGCAGTCATGGGTATATTTGGGATAGCATGATCGGCAAACCTTACATGCTCATAGAATGCAATTGTCAAGGATTATGCAGAGTTGTATCTCCCCAGCATGGGTCCTTTGAAGTCTTCCACCCCAGTCTTCACAAGTGTAAAGTCTGCTTTTGATAAATACTGTTTGCAGTGACAACCTTGCCTGGGGGTGGGGATGGGATATGGATGGCCCAGCAAAGGTGGGTATGGTCAGATATCAACAATGGTGGTCTACCTCTGGTGTGGAATAGTGAGCACCCTGAGATGGTCAGCTGCAATATGTATTCCCCTTGTGGCTGTGGTGAGTGGTTCTGCCATAGCAAATGGACTCATGTAGTGGCTGTATATGTTGTAGAGGCCTGAGTAGTTCCCACACAATACCTGTACCTGGCGTTAACAACTGGAATGGTGTATGTGAACACCTGCATATCTTAACACTGTTCCCAGGAAGTAAAATGTGTGCCCTGGATGTGGGAGGGTGGTCAGGACTGGTTGTGTTGTGTGTTACAGGTCCTGTGGTCCGAAGCATGGTATAAAACATAACCTGCCAGTGTGCATATCTGACCCTGATGTGGTGGCAAATGCATATATATGCTATCCCCCACCTGACAGGTAGTACTAGATGTACATACCTCTGTAGAAATAATGATGTCAGCACCCTATAAATACTGCAGGTACAGAACAGATGCCCAGGAATTTGGATAGTGCGCTCTGCTAATGTGTCTCTCTCAAGTGTCATAATATAGTTAGGCAAGGGTTTGAATCCTGCAAATGCTCAGTGTGAGTGGGGCTGGTGTGTGTGCAAGTCTGTGTGAGGGAAATGTCCCTTTTGGCAACTGGGAAAACACACTACAGGATGCACATTCCCCTTTCTAAACACTGATGATGTCAGCACCCTATAAGTAAAGCAGGAGAAGGAAAACCTCCCAGTAATGCAAATAGCACGCTCTGCTAATGCGTCCGTCTCAGGTGGCATAACATAGTTAGGTAGGGATTTGACTCCTGCAAATGCTCAGTATGTGTAGAGCGGGTTAGTGTGTGTGCAAGTCTGTATGAAAGAAATGCCCCTTTTGGCAACTAGGAGAACACACTACAGGATGCGCATTCCCCTTTCTAAACACTGATGATGTCAGCACCCTATAAGTACAGCAGGAGAAACCTCCAGTAATGCAAATAGCTCTAATGTCGTCTCAGGTCATAACATAGTTAGGTAGGGTTTGAATCCTGCAAATGCTCAGTATGTGTGAGGGTTAGTGTGTGTGCAAGTCTGTATGAAAAAAATGTCCCTTTTGGCAACTAGGAGAACACACTACAGGATGCACATTCCCCTTTCTAAACACTGATGATGTCAGCACCCTATAAGTACAGCAGGAGAAGGGAAACCTCCCAGTAATGCGAATAGCACACTCTGCTAATGCATCTGTCTCGAGTGTCATAACATAGTTAGGAAGGGGGTTGAATCCTGCAAATGCTCAGTATGTGTGGAGGGGGTTAGTGTGTGTGCAAGTCTGTATGAAAAAATGTCCAGCTAGGAGAACACACTACAGGATGCACATTCCCCTTTCTAAACACTGATGATGTCAGCACCCTATAAGTACAGCAGGAGAAGGGAAACCTCCCAGTAATGTGAATAGCACGCTCTGCTAATGCATCCGTCTTGAGTGTCATAACATAGTTAGGTAGGGGTTTAAATCCTGCAAATAGCAAGTGTGTGTGGAAGAGGGTGAAAGTAGTGTGTGTGCAATTACATGTGTGAGAGACCCTTTTGCCAGTACACCAGCTGCCGTTCCCAGTCTCTCACAGAGATGGTGTCAGCACCCTACAAGTACAGCAGGAAGAGGGCAAATCTCCCAGTAATGCAAATAGCAGCTCTGTGCATCTCTCACTACTGTCATAGCACAGTTAGTTATGGCTTTGGATTCAGACATGCCACGTGTGTTTTTCACAGAATGCCCATGTGTGTGGGTTGTTGTTCACAATAATGCATGACAGATTAAACCAGTAATGGCAATGGACACAGATGATGTATGTGTGTGCCAAATACACATATGTACCTGTGACCTTCAATAGTTACATGTCTGGGCCTGCCACATGTGAATACATGGTATTTGCTAGATAACATTATGACTGTGGTCTTCTGTGCAGGTGCTGCATGTGGTATGTGTATACAGTGTGATATGTAGATGGTATCAACCTAGCAGCAGGGATACACATCTGGTCTGGGGCATATAGTCTACATGTTGTTGATGAACAGGTGCTGCATGTTTTCACCTGTTGTGGGAGTGGTAACAAGATGTGCAGTGACTACATGCTAGGAACCTTTCAGCTGGTGTTGTGCTACAGTAATTCATATTCAATGTCATCAGCATTCCTGGTGAGGGTATGATGCCAACCAAGGTCAGTCATACCAGCCTGTGCCACATGCTCAAGAGCCCTTCCATGTTCCCTATCATGTAGTCCAGGAGGTGCATCACAGGTCAGCCATAGTGGCATGGACAATGACTGAGTCATATGTGTCCATGCCTCTGACTGACCTGTGGTATTATGTGGTGGACCATAGTGCCCCATGGGCATATCACTGTGACCTCCACCTTGTCCAGCTGGTGGCGTGACCTCACTGTGGGACAATAAAGGACACTAACTGTGCAGGTGTGTCTAGCGTACAGGCTGTGACTGTTGGCACACATTGTATGCTGTTGTATGATGTGTTCTGGCATAACATGCCTGTGCCAGCCAGAGTGTCTACCTCAGGCAGGATGCTATTCTTAGGCTCCTGAATGGCCCAGTGTGTTCACGTGCTTATTGCTGTCAGTGTGGGGTCTACATCAGACTGGCATGTGTAATATTTCATGCCATCTGACAGGTTATGCCAGTACTGGGTTCAGAGTGCTTAGTCCCCAGTTTGGCTATGTGGTTCCATCTCATACATGTGTTGTGCGTCCATGTGTAGGGGAGAGGGTTGACTGTGTACATGTGGCAGCTGTGACCACATGACCACATATTCCACAACTGTACCATAGAGGTGACTGACAACTGACCTTTGCACATGCTACCATAGTATTGTGATTGCCATGGTGATTAACAGCACATAGGGCCAATGGGGAACAAGGTACATAGGTTCATAGGTTCATAGGTTCATACTAGGCTATCTGCCCTAGGGCATTTATAAACCTAGCCAGAATGTGTTTTGCTGTGCCATCCATTGTAAATTTATCTTCCTATGCCCTTTTTCAGTAATCCGTAATAGCACACTCTGCTAATGCATCTGTCTCGAAAGTGTCATAACATAGTTAGGGAAGGGGTTGAATCCTGCAAAATGCTCAGTATGTGGAGAGGGTTAGTGTGTGTGTGCAAGTCTGTGGCTATGAAAAAAATGCTCCCTTTTTGCACTAGAGAACACACTTTCAGGATGCGCACATTCCCCTTTCTAAACACTGATGATGTCAGCACCCTCTATAAGTACAGCAGCAGGAGAAGGAAACACTCCCCAGTAATGTGAATAGCCTAAGCACTGCTAATCCGCCTCCTTGAGTGTCATAACGCTGAAGTTAGGTAGGGGTTTAAATCCTGCAAATAGCAAGTGTGTGTGTGGAAGAGGGTGAAAGAAAACAGGCAGGTGTGTGCAATTACATGTATGTGAGAAGAACTGACCCTCCCTTTACAACCAGTATTAACACACCAGCTGCTGCATAGTAGTCAGTCTCTTACACAGAGATGAAAAAGTCAGCACCCCTAAGCAAGTACAGCGGAAGAGGGTAAATCTCCCAGTAATGCAAATAGCACGCCTGCTACTGCATCTCTCTACTACTGTCACCCGCGCACAGTTAGGTTATGGCTTTGCGATTCCGTGAACATGCCCGTGTTGGTGTTTTTGTCACACAGAATGCCCATGTGTGTGGGTTGTTGTTCACAATAATTGTACTTTACACTTCCATTAAAAACCAGTAATGGCAATGGACACAGATGGACTGCATGTGTGTAGCCAAATACACATATGTACCTGTGACCTCTCAATGAGTTACCATGTCTGACGCCTGCGCCTGCCATGTGAATACATGGTATTTGCACTAGATAACATTACTGACCTGGTGGTCTTCTGTGCAGGTGCGCTGCATGTGGTATGTGTTATATACAGTGTGATATGTAGATGGTATCATTTCCTAGCAGCAAGGGATACACATCTGGTCTGTGCATATAGTCTACATGTTGTTGGATGAACAGGTGCTGCATGTTTTCACCTGTTGTGGGAGTGGTAACAAGATGTTCCATAGCAATGCAGTGACTACATGCTGTGAACCTTTCTAAAGCTCGGGTGTTGTAGCTGAACAGATAATTCACATCAGCATTCCAATACGTCCATCAGCATTTCCTGGTGAGGGTATGATGCCAACCAAGCGTCAGGGGTCATACCAGCCTGTGCCACATGCTCAAAGAGCCCTTCCATGTTCCCTATCATGTAGTCCAGGGAGGTGCATCACAGGTCAAAGCCATGAAGTGGCATGTGGACAATGACTGAGTCATATATGTGTCCATGCCTCTGACTGACTCCTGTGTGCCCTGTGTTATGTGGTGGACCATAGTGCCCCATGGGCATATCACTGTGACCTCCCCACCTTGTCCAGCCTGGTGAGCGCGTGGACCTCACCTCGTGCCGGACAATAAAGGTGGTAATAATGCGGTAACACTGTAACTGTGTAGCCCAGGTGTTTTGTCTAGCCAAGACAGGCCTGACTGTGACTGTTTGGCACACAGGATTTCGTATGCTGTATGTGTTGTCGTGCGCGGATGTGTTCTGGCATAGCGTAGATAAGCCTGTGTGCGCTAGCTGCAGAGGTGTCTGCCGCGCTCAGGCAGGATGCTGCCATTCTTAGGCTCCACTTAATATGGCCCAGCGTGTGTTCACGTGGCTTGTATTGCTGCTGTCAGTGGTAGGTCTACATCAGACTGGTATTGTAGTCACTGTAGTATTTCATGCCATCTGACCCAGGTTATGGCAGTACTGGGTTCAGAGTGCTTAAGTCCCCAGTTTGGCTATGTGGTTCTTACTCTCATACATGTGTTTGTCACGTCCATGTGTAGGGAGAGGGTTGACTGTGTACACATGTGGCTGACATAGACATTGCCACATGACTACATATTCCAATAACTGTACCATAGAGGTGACACGACAACTGACCTTTGCACATGCTACCATAGTATTGTGGATTGCCATGGTGATTACACAGCACATAGGACCCAATGGGGAACAAGGTACATAGGTTCATAGGTTCATATAGGTTCATAATACTAGGCTATCTGCCCTAGGGCATTACTATAAACCTAGCCAGAATGTGTTTTTGCTGTGCGCCATCCATTTGTAAATTTATCTTCCTATGCCCTTTTTAGGGTTAGTATACTGTGCCTCTGTCTAACAGTGACACAGAAGTGATACCGGGAGTAAAACCTATGATGTCCCATCCACTCATCAAGATTCCTCTTGAAGAGAGAGTCCAATGAGGACTCCCTACCTAACCTGGACTGGGTTTTATTCAGGAGTGAAGGGAGCCTCTGGGTTATGAATCTGTCCCCTCCAGCATGTCCTATTTATTTCCAGTGCTGAGGTTCAAGTCTCTCAAGCGTGTAGCTCAATGGGATTTGGATATTCTGAGGTGCAGCATGCCCATAACTCCGAGGTTTGACATGGGTTTACACATCAGGCAGAGGTCGGCCTCCTGAACAGGCGTGTATGCCACTGGAGTAGAGCTGGAGTTTCTTTAACCGGTCAGCATATGGCATCTGTTTGAGCCCTTTGATCCCTCTTGGTGAGGTATTTTTGGGGTCTTTCCAGTTGCTGCAGGTGTCTGGTAAGGTACATCCCAACAGGGGCATTGTACTCAATTATGGGCCTGATGAGGGATGAGTAAAGAGGCACAACAACAAATCCTCCCCTGATCTAGATGTGAATCCCTTCATGATGAGGTGGGCTATATAAAATGTTTTTTCTAACCACTTTGCAGCCACGTGGTTTGTCAAATGAGAGATTGCTATCAACTTGGGTCCCCAGGTCCCTAATTCACTTCTTCTGTACTTAATGGATTACCACCTATGTGGTACTTTGCTTAGGCACTTTGTTTTGCCAAAGGGATGACTATACACTTTTGGCATTCAGCTTGGAGGCCATGGCTCTGGCACAAGTTGTCTGTTTCTATGAGGCCCTTTTTGGAGGGATGCTTGTTATGTAGGCTGGAGGGGAGTCACGAATTATGGCGGCCAGTTTGCAGTCATCTGCCGAATTTGGTCATCCACAGTCCTTCCATGTTGGCCTGTACCTCCGAGAAATATATACCCGAACAAGAGGTCCCAGGACTGAGCCTTTGTGGGACGCCATCCTGTAACTGGTTTGGAGTCTGGCATGGCTCCAGCAATTCTAACCATGTGGGTTCTGTCCCTTGGAGCCAGTGTGTAATCCATCTAGTGACATAGGGGTTGATATTTAAGCTGGTGAGCTTCTCTAGAATGCCCGAAAGTGAGGTATTGTATGAAGGCTGGGCTTTGCAGAGGTCCAGGTAGGCTGTGGACCACCTTCCCCGCCGTCAATGGCCTTGGTGACTGTTTCAAAGAAATCAACAACTTGGTTTGAGAGGCAGGATCTGCCCTTAACAAAGCCGAAGTGGGTATAATCCAGTGTCTGTAGGTCCCCAATATCTTTTATTTATGAGGTCCATGATGATCCTTTCCATAGCTTTGCAGACCAAGCTAGTCAGGCTTATGGGGCTTATGGTGTCCAGGATCCATGGGGGCACCACCTTTCTGTAGAGGGACCACTGTTGCTGCACGCCACTCTTTGGCCACATATCCTGTAGTAAGGCTGGGATTGAACAGTAGTCTTATGTTTGGGTGTAAGCTCTTCTTGGAGTTCATGTAATGGGACACAGCTAGCGCCGGGACACTGTCTGGTCCCATTGATGCAGTGTTTATTGCTTTGGAAGGGCGGCTCTTACCTGAGCATCTGAGATGTCAGGGGCAGCACCTGCTGGGATAAATATTGCCTGTCGGTGTGGGGAGAAGTTTGCACACAACCTGTCAGCTAGGATGTTGGCAATGTCTGTGGGTTTGGTGTTTCTGGTGCATTGACATTTTGGACTACCTCTGAGCATATCTGGGAATTACCACCCAGTTTCCTAACAAAATTCAAAGAAAGCCTTGTGATTATCCTTAGTGTCCTGTGCAATTTCCTAAGCTGGCCTTAGACAATCTTATGTAAGGAGTGCCCATAGTTTTTTGCTAATACTGATCAGTGATGCCTTCCCCTTTTGGGATTTTGCTGTATCATTTAGTAGCTTCCTCCTTCTATTGTATAGTTTGTTTATGCTCGGGTCCACCAGACAGGACGTCTGCCTTTGGAGGATTGGGTCTTGGTTTTATTCGGATCGATGATCCATACATTCCTGAAGGTGTCCATAGAATGTGTTTATAGAGGAATCTGCGGTCTGGTCCATTATTTTCCACAGGCCCGGGCTTTGAAGGTTTCCACCTCAGTTTGAGGAGTGTGAATTTGCTTTAGAAGTTGTTCACTGTGGTTTTCTGGGCAGGGGGTGGGTTCGGGATGTGAATATCCAGTGGCATTAGTTTATGGTCTGATCTTACCAGTGAGGGATACACTTCTGGTCTGGAGCATAGTGTCCCCATATTGGTGATGATCAGGTCCAGTATGTTTTCCCTTCTTGTGGGAGTGGTAACAAGTTGTTCCATAGCATTTGAGTTCATATATTCTAGGAGTCTTTGGGCTAGGTGTTGGAGCTAAGTCATGCTCCCAGTCTATGTTTGGGTAGTTGAAGTCGCCCGTTATAATGGTGTTTGGTGAGACCTTCATATTTTCCACTGTTCTCTGTGAAGGCCGAGTGCAGTTCTTGGGTTTGGGGGTGGTCTGTAGCAGGCTATAACCTGGAAGGCAGTTTTACCCATTTTTAGTTGCACATGGATAGTCTCTGATGCTTCGTGCTTTGCCACCAACCTGGAGGTGTGGGTATCTTTGAATATCTATACTCCCCCCTCCTTTTGTTTTTCGGCCCAAGTTTTGGGGCTGAAAAGCATGGTATGAGGTATAGCCTGGTAGTGCTCGGGTGCTCTCGGGAGCCCTGAACAGGTGGTTTCTGTTACTGCACAGATATCGATGTTCTCCATGCTAAGGAGAGTTTCCGAGTGCATGCATCTTGAGGTTCAGACTTCTGGCGCTGAGTAGCATTACTCTTAGTTCTTATCCTTGGATACCTATGAAGGTGGGTTTGTCATTTGAGCCTTGCCTAACAAAGGCACTATGGGGGTAGCAAGAGCCTTTGCCAATATCCAAAGCCCAGGGCTGACAGGAGCAAGCCGTCCCTAGAGCAGGTGGTTCAACAGAAGATGAGTATGTGAGGGTGTAGTGCCTGTGATTAGTTAGCAGTGGCATATATGACTGCTCACGTGGACAAATGCCAGGTAAGTCATATGCAATGTGTCACAGGCAATGTACATGTGAACAGGACAAACAGTGATGTTCTGTCAAGTGAGACATGGACATACATATAGTAAGCTATGCAGATGTCACTAGGAGTCCACAGAAGCTCTGTAACTATGCATTGCAGGTGGGATCAGTATTCCAGGGTAATTGCAAGCAAACATGCATGCAAACAAAGCTACAGTAAGCAGGGCTGCATGTAGTCCATTGTACAACAAACAAGCTGTACCACTTCCAGTAGGTAACACTGCAAATATGCAGGCACTATGCACATGTACATGGAAATACACAGGTCAGATGGCTAGGGTCCAGTCTCAGCGCACACAAGTGTACAGACCATGTACCTCCAGGATGTACAATAACTGGTTGGAAACCCATGTGCTCATACCTGCAGTAATACACATGTCAAATAACATACACTGAGCCTTCACTCAGTGGTTCCATACTTAGTAGGATGTATGCTACCTGGCCTGCCACCACAGTATCCCTGACATGTATGGGTACTCTCCCTCCTGTGACAATCAGTTTTGTGTGTTGGGGCTGTCTAGCATGGTATGAGATGTGAGAGAAAAACTTGCAGTGCTAGGGTGCACCTGTGTGTCCCTAAAAATTGTACCAGTCGTGTAGTACTGCACACATATCAACATCCTCAAACATCCGCATTGCAGAGTCCAGTGTGGGCAACATGCCACTTGCAGTTTACATGTCCATCATTGCGTATTAATACTTTCATTACCTTATCCCCTGTGCTACCTATGTATGTAGCCTTCTGTTGACATCCTTACCACCAGTATGCCAACATGTGCAGATGATACACTATGGTACTTACCATGGGTGTAGACCTCTGGTTCTCAACCTGTGGGTCGCGACCCACCGTCACAGGTGGGTCGCGGATGCTCCCACAAAAAGTTGTGAAAAATTGATGAAGTATTCTGGTGGGCTATTTTTGTCCGGCTAGTGCTTTGGCAATTGTTTGTTGTGCTGCGTGACAATGCGGCCGGGCTAGCTAGTGTGGAAAAATATTTGAAATTGGGTTAAAACGCCTTCTTCTGGAAAAGTGCAGCTGCCGAACAGTCACCGTGTGCAAGATCCAGCGATGAAAATGAAGCTGAAGAAGAAGAAGACGAAGAACTTTGGATTCGGTTTGACTGACAAAGGAATATATGGCTTCCTACTTCATCTTTTCCAGAATATATAATAGCATTGCTCAAAATCACAGTTATGGGTATGGTAAACACAGATTTTTTTCATACCATTGCTTGGAGGCCAGCTTGCTTAACATCTGCTCTCTTACTTGCATTACTAATGTAAATCCCACTGAATTTTGAGGCTGGCTCAAAAATAGATAGAGATAAAGGAACTCTGAGCTGTACAGTACCATATTTTTTATTGTAATTGTAAAGAGTATATTTTGAATAAAGTCAAACATGGCATTCCTCCTCCTGGAGGTGTTTCTAATTGTGAGGATGCAATGGCAATTGTTATTTGTGTGTCGGCAACTTTAGTAGTGTATTGTTGATCGGTATATTAACATT
This sequence comes from Protopterus annectens, assembly GCF_019279795.1. Classification (NCBI taxonomy): domain Eukaryota; kingdom Metazoa; phylum Chordata; order Ceratodontiformes; family Protopteridae; genus Protopterus; species Protopterus annectens. The sequence goes on along the minus strand of NC_056727.1, from coordinate 1,228,435,581 downwards.
TTTATTTATCAGTCTCTGACACACAGTTACGAATAAGCTGACAAAATTGAAATTAAGGGCTGATGATGTTACGCTACTGCTTTGATGTAATTTTGTGCTGGTTGAGTTGTTGCGATAAATGCTAGCTAGTGTGCATACGTCATTAGAAGTCGATACTAGCAATCACTGTTGAATAACGATGGAAAAATATTTGAAATTAAAACGCCTTCTGAAGCGCAGCTGCTGATGAAAATGAAGCTGAAGAAGACGCAGCATGTATGTCCAATGCTAAACCTTCTCGGCCCTAAGAAAAAAAGATCCTAAGCTAAAATATGATGAGGCATACCTGAAATTTGGATTCATACTGCAACCGGATCGATGAGCTTCAACAGCCACAATGCTATATGTTCGGAAGTTTTGGCCAGTGCTAGCATGAATACGCCGTCCAAATTAACTTTCAGGCATCAGAACACCAAACACTTGGAAACTAAAGGTAAAACCCATTGAATTTTTCTCAGCTTAAAACATCGATGAATTGCAGAAAACAGAAGAGTCGATTTATAAAATGTGCAACCATTAATACGAAGCTACCAAGTATAGCCAGCGTCTTATAAAGTGGCATTACGCGATTGCAAAGGCCAAAAGCCGCTTTACTCATTGCTGAAGAATTAATTCTTCCGGCCTGCCTTCGATATGGGAGCAGGCCATTTTAGGAGAGAAAATGGCCAAACGGTTTAAGCGCGACCATTCCGCTGTCTAATGACACTATTAGCAGACTATCGCTGCAGACATGTCAGCTGATGTCACGAGCAACTTGTTAAATGCTGAAAAACCAGTGCAAATCTTTCGCATCACGAATACAGTTGATCCTAATCAACAGATGTTGCCAACTGTGCAATGCCTCATGGTTTATGTTCGTTTTGTAAACGTGGCTGAAGCATGTGTTGACGAAAGCAGTTCATGTTTTGCAATGAACTATCAACTCCCCTAAGCGACATCCGAAGAAATTTTTAAAAGTACTGGCCACAAGTTCATTACAGAAAATGGTTTGAATCTGGGATAACTGCATTGGAATTACAACAGACGGAGCAGCTGCCATGACAGGAAGAAATCAGGTTTGGTTCAACGAGTGCAAAACACATGGCTCCAAAAGCTGTGTCGTATCACTGTTTCATACACCCAGAGGCTTTGGCAGCCAAGGAATTGAGCTTAAGACCTGCACAACGTTCTTGCCAGTGGAGTGAAAACTGGTGAATTTCATCAAAAGCTAGTGCTTTGAATACACGCTCAGTTTGAAGTACTGTGTTCCAGAAATGGGGTCAGAACATGTTCACCTGCTCCTCTCACACACAGAGGTGCTTAATTTATCAAGAGGAAGAATTCTTCAGAGATAATATGAATTTCTGTCCAGCAAGAACTCTCCACTGGCTGCTCATTTGGTTGACACAGAATGGCTGGCAAAGTTGGCTTATCTCGATTGACACGTGTTTGGCGACTCTCAACGGCCACTTGAATCTGGCATTGCAAGGACGCAAGCAATGAGCATCTTTAGACATGCTGACAAAATTAATGCTTTATACAGAAGTTGAGCACTGGCGATCATTCGTAAGCTGCACAGGACGCATGGATGCATTTTCATTCTTGTCAGAGCATTTAATGAATGTTGAGCATGAAACGGATGTTGATACAGGCAGCAATACAAACTGTCGAGTCGGTCATTTTGGATTTATTAAGCGCAAAAAATTCCTGCAATATTTTCCAGCACTGCCAACAGAGAACTTCAAATGGGTTAGAAATCCGTTTGAAACAGATAACGACCTCACTGTCATTGGCAGCAAGAAATGGAGTCACAGCTAATAGAACTGTCTTGTGACACCACTCTGAAGACTAAATTTGACAAATTGAAATTGTCAGACTTTTGGCTACATGTTCAACGAATATCCACTTATTTCACAGGAAGCGATGTCGTTCCTATTGCCCTTTGCAAAACAACATATTTGTGCAAAACAGGTTCTCGCCGATGACTGCCATGAAGACTAAGTACAGGAATAAAGCTCCATGTTTCCACGATTTTGAGACTGTGTCTGACAACCATTAGCCCCCTAATCAGTTTTTACTTTCTGGTTAGCAGAATGCAGTCCCAACCGTCCACACTAGGGATGAACAGTGCAACTAGCTGAACAAACGATCTTCGAGCCATAATTTTAGTTAAATTTAGAGACTTTTAGTTTCCGTGATTGGTTGTCATATATAAGTATGTTTAATAACAGTCTTATTTCTTTACTATTACAATGCAACGCTTTTTAGCTTTTGAGTCTTTGTATACTTGCATTAGACCGCTTAGGGCGCAGCCGCTTTGTCAGAATTTATCAGCAGCTGTATGTCAGATTGGTGAGACAGAATGACAGATGTATACAAAAAGCATTAAATTCACAATACAAAAACAATAAGTTTGCAATTGAAATTCCTGTTTTTCAGGTATGTAGATTGTAGAATGTAGAATAGATATAAAAAGTCGTTGGCGCCATGCGGCTTTCGCGCCTGGCCCAGTGGGACTTTGCTGGGACAAAGGTGGGTCGCCATTGGAAAAGGTTGAGAACCACTGGTGTAGACAACAGTACATGACAATCATACCCTTACTGCATCAGGCATGCTGTGATATACCCTGATAATTTTATTTGGCAGCACACAGTACTGTTAACAACATGATACTATTACTTCATATCGTCTGATGTAGTCACCCTGTGCATCAGCAACATGTTAACCTGTAACTGCACTGATGTTACAGATTGCAGGAGGTGGCACAGTTTCATCATATGCACAGGGTGTGAACTTGGTATGCCTGAGTCAGCCACCGATACCACCAGTTGACATGTATGTGTATGTGTGTTGGTGAGGGACAGCAGTACAAGGTGGGGCAATGTTGATGCAGTGTGTGCGCCCATGCTGTAGCCCTAGGTGTTGTCAATCTCGCGATGTGTGTATGGATGCACACAGTTCCATCCTCACTGGCTGCCATATACTGGTGTTTGTGGACAGCCACAGACTGTACCTGCCAGGTCATTCACGGATCAGTGTCTCTGGCCATGGACATGGTACTCCGTGCCTTGCAGGAGATTGCTACGGACCATGATCCGCTACCAACCCAGACTGGGTACTGTCATCAGAAGCAGGTGTTCATTGACTGGACACAGATCCCTGTCGGCCTGGCCAGAGCCACGCACGTGCACGTGGTCTCTTGGGGCGGTCTGACCATTGTAGACACATGTGGTGTGGGATGGTACCTGCTGCTTGTCAAACAGTTACAGACACACAGGGTGACTCATATGGCATATTACCTATCTGACTAACATTCAGCAGGTGTGTGGGTATGTGTGACATGTACTCATGGGGAGTCTTGCTTCTAACACTGTGTGGTTTATTGAAGGGTATGTCTTATCTGTGGGTAGGAACCTTTACCCTCCACATGTGCTCTCTATTGCAGTGGCACAGATCTACTACACAGCAGCTCATTTAGGGTTGGGTGGATGGTGTGAGGTGTTACCATGGTTGTTGGACATCTGTCATGGGTGTAGCGACTTAAGTATATGTAAATCCAGGAGTGGTAACCTCTATGTGGGTAGTATGTGTGTACTCTGTGGTGTTATCAGTCAGTCACTGTGCATTGGTAATGTGTTTGAGTGCATTATGTCACAGTGTTGTACATGTCACTGTGTCCTTCTCCATATCTGTAGCTGTCATGTGAGGTACATACCATGGCAGCCATTGTAACAGTGGGTGTGAAGGGGTACACTGACCTACATGTCCATAGCTGACACACCATGTCTGCTGACACATACCATGCAGGTATTCCAGGAATAGTGTGCCACTGTGAATATCATTGGGGACTATTGTACACATTTATGACCTCTGTTCACCCCCTGACACATGCAGTGGTGGGCAGCCACAATCACATATGTGGTGGTTACTGGGTGTAGGTGATTTGAGAAATGGGGAATTATGGTACTCCAGTTTTGGACACTGGTGTTCACTCCCATGCCTTTAATCACTGCCAGGCACCTGTTGCAAATACATCTGTACACATGTGCCTCATACTCATAATATATATACATCTCTCTCTCTCTTCACACACATATATATATATATATATATATATATATATATATATATATATATATATATATATATATATATATATGTTCGTATACATACATATACACATATATATATATTTATGTACATATATTGGTTATAGATATGGAGGGGGTGTGTGACAGAGAGGGGGGTGAGAGAGTGACAGAGGGGGTGGGACAGGAGGTGTTGAGGTGCAGTCATATACAGTCCCATACCTGTAGAGATAGTCAGATCTGTCTGTCTATGTATATGTATCTACATATATCTATATCTGTATGTGTGTGTATTACGATATATATGTCTGTACATATTCTATCTACATCTGTCTATATGTATTCCTGCATCATCTCTCTATGTATGTATATATATATATATATATATATATATATATATATATATATATATATGCATATTATATATATCTGTCTCTGTCTCCTTGCCCTCTCTCTCTCTCCCTCCATCTCTCACTTCCCCTTCCTCTAGGGTGCAATAGAAAGTATTGCATGTTAACGGACTGGGAGTGCTGCTGGAAAGTATTGCTTTTGTGGCATTCCGCATATGTCCATGTGATGGCCTCTTGCACCAATTGCGCTAGCCAGCATTTGCTAATTGCATGCAGCCAGTTGTGTACTGATTGCAGTTCTCACTGTGATTTCAGAACAGTGCTATAAAAGGTATGTGAGATAGGCGTAGCCCCTTTCAGATTTTAATGGTAGGACCCTGCTGGTATGCTGCTGTGGACAATGTTCTGTGAGAGTGTAAAGGTTGGTATCTCTCTCATATTTCCAGCTGTGTTGTAGATTAACATTTATGCATTCATTTCTCCAGTTTCCTGTAGTAACTGTGTATGTACACTGACACCTGCTACCCTCACTACTACTGCTAATGTGTGTGTGTGTGTGCTTTCCTGTGGGACATGTGGTGTGTAACTGGTGTGTATAGCAGTGGCTCTTTTGCACTTTCTTTGTTGCTATGGTTTCAATATTTGCCCTTTTACAGTCACTACTTGTATGCCCAAGTAGGGTGTCCTTGGACTGTAGTGTGTGCTTTTCGCTGTTGCTTTCCTATTTCCATGTATTATTCACACCTGGAATGCTTGCTATATCTGCTAGGGTGTTACAGCATGCAGTGTGGTCTGGCCATGGTGTGGGCCTTGACATCTATTAGGTATTTGAGTATGCTGCTGAGCAGGCCCCATAGAGACTCTCAGGTGCATCTGTTATCTGCCCTCATGGAATGGTATATTACTGAAGTGGGGTGGGCCAACCCATTAAATTGTCTGGTATGCTGCAGTTGCATCAGGGATAGCATGAGCATATGGCTACTACACCCTTCTACCTCATGCAAGTGGTGCATACTAGACTTCATAGTTACCATATTGTGCATAAAAAGCTATGTAACACCTTCGCTACTGTTTCCAGGCTATTACATTTCACATGGAGTCTGTGGGGCATCCTCTTGTAACTCAGTCAAGCTGCTATGTTCCAGGCTCTTAAACTATTCAAATATGGTGGTGCTGTGACCTCCTATATGTGTACAAATATTTGCAGGTTGTCCACATTCTTGCCCTCCTTCATATTTCCACAATATCCTCATGTACAGCTTGACAAATCAATACTCTGGCTCAAGACAGAATATATAGTGACATTGCAAATACTTGTTTCAGGACTTTACCCTTCCAAACATCCTACAAATGTAGAACCTGTTTTTAAATTTTTTTTTCTTTTTTAACCCCCCGTCCCTTTTTTTAAGGGGTTTGTTTGTAAAACAAATGTCTTTCTGATAACCCTTAAGGGGGGTTTTAAAACCCACGCGGTTGTCAAATGAGAGATTGCTATCAACTTGGGTCCCCAGGTCCCTAATTACTTCTTCTGTACTTAATGGATTACCACCTATGTGGTACTTTGTGGCACTTTGTTTTGCCAAAGGGATGACTATACACTTTTTGCCATTCAGCTTGAGGCCATGGCTCTGGCACAAGTTGTCTGTTTCTATGAGGCCCTTTTGGAGGATGTTTGTGTCGGCTGGAGAGTCGATTATGGCGGCCAGTTTGCAGTCATCTGCGAATTTGGTCAGCCACAGTCCTTCCGTGTTGGCCTGTACCTCCGAGAAATATATACCGAACAAGAGAGGTCCGAGGACTGAGCCTTGTGGGACACCACTTGTAACTGGTTTGGAGTCTGGCATGGCTCCAGCAATTCTAACCATGTGGGTTCTGTCCTTGAGCCAGTGTGTAATCCATCTAGTGACATAGGGGTTGATATTTAAGCTGGTGAGCTTCTCTAGAATGCCCGAGTGGGGTATTGTATCGAAGGCTTTTGCAAGGTCCAAGTAGGCTGTGTGGACCACCTTCCCCTCGTCAATGGCCTTGGTGACTGTTTCAAAGAAATCAACCAGGTTTGAGAGGCAGGATCTGCCCTTAACAAAGCCGAAGTGGGTATAATCCAGTGTCTGTAGGTCCCCAATATCTTTATTTATGAGGTCCATGATGATCCTTTCCATAGCTTTGCAGACCAAGCTAGTCAGGCTTGGATAGTGTCCAGGATCCATTGAGGCACCACCTTTCTGTAGAGGGACCACTGTTGCTGTACGCCACTCTTTGGCCACATATCCTGTAGTAAGGCTGGGATTGAACAGTAGTTTTATGTTTGGGTGTAGCTCTTCTTGGAGTTCATGTAGGACACAGGCCGGGACACTGTCTGGTCCCATTGATGCAGTGTTTATTGCTTTGGAGAGGGCGGCTCTTACCTGAGCATCTGAGATGTCAGGGGGGCAGCACTCTGCTGGGATAAATATTTGCCCTGTCGGTGTGGGGGGGGGAGAAGTTTGCGCACAACCTGTCAGCTAGGATGTTGGCAATGTCTGTGGGTTTGGTGTTTCTATTGGCATTTTGGACTACCTCTGAGCATATCTGGGAATTACCACCCAGGTTCCTAACATAACTAAAGAAAGCCTTGTGATTATCCTTAGTGTCCTGTGCAATTTCCTCTCGAAGCTGGCCTTAGACAATCTTATGAGTGCCCGTAGTTTTTTGCTAATACTGATCAGTGATGCCTTCCCTTTTTGGGATTTTGCTGTATCATTTAGTAGCTTCCTCCTTCTATTGTATAGTTTGTTTATGGCTCGGGTCCACCAGACAGGACATCTGCCTTTGGAGGATTGGATCTTGGTTTTATTCGGGATCGCATGATCCATACATTCCTGAAGGTGTCCATAGAATGTGTTTATAGAGGAATCTGCGGTCTGGTCCGTATTTTCCACAGGCCCGGGGGCTTTGAAGGTTTCCACCTCAGTTTGAGGAGTGTGAATTTGCTTTAGAGAAGTTGTTCACTGTGGTTTTCTGGGCAGGGGGTGGGTTCGGGATGTGAATATCCAGTGGCATTAGTTTATGGTCTGATCTTACCAGTGAGGGATACACTTCTGGTCTGGAGCATAGAGTCCCCATATTGGTGATGATCAGGTCCAGTATGTTTTCCCTTCTTGTGGGAGTGGTAACAAGTTGTTCCATAGCATTTGAGTTCATATATTCTAGGAGTCTTTGGGCTAGGGTGTTGGAGCTAGAGTCATGCTCCCAGTCTATGTTTGGGTAGTTGAAGTCGCCCAATATAATGGTGTTTGGAGAGACCTTCATATTTTCCACTGTTCCCAGGAAGGCCGAGTGAGATTCTTGGGTTTGGGAGGGTGGTCTGTAGCAGGCTATAACCTGGAAGGCAGTTTTACCCATTGTTAGTTGCAGATGGATAGTCTCTGATGCTTGGTGCTTTGCCACCAACCTGGAGGTGTGGGTATTTTTGATGAATATCAATACTCCCCCTCCTTTTGTGGTTCGGTCCAAGTTTTGGGGCCGAAAAGCATGGTATGAGGTATAACCTGGTAGTGCTGGGGTGCTCTCAGTAGCCCTGAACCAGGTATCTGTTACTGCACAGATATTGATGTTCTCCATGCTAAGGAGAGTTTCGAGTGCATGCATCTTGAGGTTCAGACTTCTGGCGTTGAGTAGCATTACTCTTAGTTTCTTATCCCTTGTGATACCTATGAAGGTGGGTTTGTCATTTGAGCCTTGCCTAACAAAGGCACTATGGGGGTAGCAAGAGCCTTTGCCAATATCCAAAAGCCCAGGGCTGACAGGAGCAAGCCGTCCCTAGCGAAGCAGGTGGTTCAACAGAAGATGAGTATGTGAGGGTGTAGTGCCTGTGATTAGTTAGCAGTGGCATATATGACTGCTCACGTGGACAAATGCCAGGTAAGTCATATGCAATGTGTCACAGGCAATGTACATGTGAACAGGACAAACAGTGATGTTCTGTCAAGTGAGACATGGACATACATATAGTAAGCTATGCAGATGTCACTAGGAGTCCACAGAAGCTCTGTAACTATGCATTGCAGGTGGGATCAGTATTCCAGGGTAATTGCAAGCAAACATGCATGCAAACAAAGCTACAGTAAGCAGGGCTGCATGTAGTCCATTGTACAACAAACAAACTGTACCACTTCCAGTAGGTAACACTGCAGATATGCAGGCACTATGCACATGTACATGGAAATACACAGGTCAGATGGCTAGGGTCCAGTCTCAGCGCACACAAGTGTACAGACCATGTACCGTCAGGATGTACAATAACTGGATGGAAACCCATGTGCTCATACCTGCAGTAATACACATGTCAAATAACAGACACTGAGCCTTCACTCAGTGGTTCCATACTTAGTAGGATGTATGCTACCTGGCCTGCCACCACAGTATCCCTGACATGTATGGGGACTCTCCCTCCTGTGACAATCAGTTTTGTGTGTTGGGGCTGTCTAGCATGGTATGAGATGTGAGCTTGCAGTGCTAGGGTGCACCTGTGTGTCCTGTACCAGTCGTGTAGTACTGCACACATATCAACATCCTCAAACATCTGCATTGCAGAGTCCAGTGTGGGCAACATGCCACTTGCAGTTTACATGTCCATCATTGCGTATTAATACTTTCATTACCTTATCCCCTGTGCTACCTATGTATGTAGCCTTCTGTTGACATCCTTACCACCAGTATGCCAACATGTGCAGATGATGCACTATGGTACTTACCATGGGTGTAGACAACAGTACATGACAATCATACCCTTACTGCATCAGGCATGCTGTGATATACCCACAATTATTTCAGCACACAGTACTGTTAACAACATGATACTATTACTATACGTCTATGTAGTCACCCTGTGCATCAGCAACATGTTAACCTGTAACTGCACTGATGTTACAGATTGCAGGAGGTGGCACAGTTTCATCATATGCACAGGGTGTGAACTTGGTATGCCTGAGTCAGCCACCGATACCACCAGTTGACATGTATGTGTATGTGTGTTGGTGAGGGACAGCAGTACAAGGTGGGGCAATGTTGATGCAGTGTGTGCATGTATGCGGTAGCCCTAGGTGTTGTCAATTCGCATGTGTGTATGGATGCACACAGTTCCACCTCATGGCTGCCATATACTGGTGTTTGTGGACAGCCACAGACTGTACCTGCCAGGTCATACGGATCAGTGTCTCTGGCCATGGACATGGTACCTGTGCCTTGCAGGGGTGCTACGGACTGTATCCATTACCAACCCAGACTGGGTACTGTCATCAGAAGCAGGTGTTCATTGACTGGACACAGATCCCTGTCGGGCCTGGCCAGAGCCACGTGCACGTGGTCTCTTGGGGCGGTCTGACCATTGTGACACATGTGGTGTGATGGTACCTGCTGCTGTCAAACAGTTACACAGGGTGACTCATATGGCATATTACCTATCTGACTAACATTCAGCAGGGGTATGTGTGACATGTACTCATGGGGAGTCTTGCTTCTTAACACTGTGTGGTTTATTGAAGGGTATGTCTTATCTGTGGGTAGGAACCTTTACCTCCACATGTGCTCTCTATTGCAGTGGCACAGACGACACACAGCAGTCATTTAGGTTGTGGATGGTGTGAGGTGTTACTATGGTTGTTGGACATCTGTCATGGGTGTGAATTAAGTATGTAAATCCAGGAGTGGTAACCTCTATGTGGGTAGTATGTGTGTACTCTGTGGTGTTATCAGTCACTGTGCATTGGTAATGTGTTTGAGTGCATTGTCACAGTGTTGTACATGTCACTGTGTCCTTCTCCATATCTGTAGCTGTCATGTGAGGTACATACCATGGCAGCCATTATGTGGTGTGAAGGGGTACACTGACCTACATGTCCATAGCTGACACACCATGTCTGCTGACACATACCATGTGCAGGTATTCCAGGAATAGTGTGCCACTGTGAATATCATTGGGGGGACTATTGTACACATTTATGACCCTGTTCACCCCTGACACATGCAGTGGTGGGCAGCCAATCACATATCTGGTGGTTACTGGTGTAGGTGATTTGAAATGGGGTATGGTACTCCAGTTTTGACACTGGTGTTCACTCCATGCCTTTGTCACCAGGCACCTGTTGCAATACATCTGTACACATGTGCCTCACTCAGAATATATATACATCTCTCTCTCTCTCTCTCTCTCTATATATATATATATATATATATATGTGTCTGTATACATATACACATATATATATTTATGTACATATATTGCTATAGATATGGAGGGGGGTGTGACAGAGAGGGGGTGAGAGTGACAGAGGGGGTGGGACAGGGGGTGTTGAGGTCGTCATATACAGTCATACCTGTAGATAGTCAGATCTGTCTGTCTATGTATATGTATCTCCATATATCTATATCTGTATGTGTGTATTACGTATATATGTCTGTACATATTCTATCTACATCTGTCTATGTATTCCTACATCTCTCTCTCTATGTATGTATATATATATATATATATATATATATATATATATATATATATATGCATATTATATATATCTGTCTCTGTCTCTGTCTCTCTCTCTCTCTCTCCATCTCTCACTTCCTTCTCAGGGTGCAATGAAAGTATTGCATGTGTGGACTGGGAGTACAGCATGCTTTTGTAGGTATCTGCATATGTCCATGTGATGGCCTCTGCACCAATTGTTAGCCAGCATTTGCTAATTGCATGCAGCCAGTTGTGTACTGATTGCAGTTCTCACTGTGATTTCAGAACAGTGCTATAAAAAGGTATGTGAGATAGGCGTAGCCCTTTCAGATTTTAATGGTAGGGACCATGCTGGTATGCTGTGGACAATGTTCTGTGAGTGTAAAGGTTGGTATCTCTCTCATATTTCCAGCTGTGTTGTAGATTAACATTTATCCATTCATTTCTCCAGTTTCCTGTACTAACTGTGTATGTACACTGACACCTACAACTACTACTACTGTTAATGTGTGTGTGTGTGTGTGTGCTTTCCTGTGGGACATGTGGTGTAACTGGTGTATAGCAGTGGCTCTTGCACTTTGTTGCTATGGCTTCAATATTTGCCCTTTACAGTCACTACTTGTATGCCTGCTAGGTGTCCTGACTGTAGTGTGCTGCTGTTGCTTTCCTATTTTCCATGTACATTCACACCTTGGAATGCTTGCTATATCTGCTAGGGTGTTACAGCATGCAGTGTGGTCTGGCCATGGTGTGGGCCTTGACATCTATTAGGGTATTTGAGTATGCTGCTGAGCAGGCCCCAGAGACTCTCAGGTGCATCTGTTATCTGCCTCATGGAATGGTACATATCAGTGGGGTACACCCATTAAATTGTCTGGTATGCTGCAGTTGTGACTGTGGGATAGCATGCACATATGTATTACTACACTTTTTCTGCCATGCAAGTGGTGCATACTTTCAGGACTTCATAGTTACCATTGCATGTGTTGTAACACCTTTCTGCCTACTGTCTGTACATTTCACATGGAGTCTGTGGGGCATCCTTGTAACTCAGTCACTGTTGCTATGTCTAGGCTCTTAACTATTAAAATATGGTGGTGTCAAACCTCTCATGTGTACAAATATTTGCATGTTGTCCACATTTCTGCCTCATATTTTGGTCAATATCTCATGCACAGCTTTTTCTGACAAATCACTCTGGGCTCAAGACAGAATATAGTGACAAACATTTAAGTTTCAGACTTCATACCCTTCCAAACATCCCACAAAATGCAGAACCTGTTACTCTCTGAACTGTTTAAGTTTGTTGTAACATTATTTGTAATGTGTCCCTGGTTTTGGCCCTTTGCTCCACATATTTTATTACTTGGTCCGGATGTGTTCCTGTAACAAGTTGTAGGGTATGGGCAGTGATTATCCTGCTGTGAGTATGTGTGTGGCTTGCAAGGTGCTACAGTGACATTATTACCTACTAGCTACCAACTAGCATGGCTGTTTCTGTTCACACACTACTATCATAGATATCCACTAGATTTGACAGTAAATATACATGACATGCTTTGTGTACTACACATCCTATATTCCCTTTACATTCATTCCTACTATTACATGATATATTTATTTTACCACAATGTTCTTTTATAACAGTCATGGCTTAGTGGTAAGTCATGCAGACTACTGTTTCCAAGGTCCTGGGTTTGGGACTGACAGTGGGATTTTATTTTGCTTTTGAACTGACTACTGGACCTATCAATCAGAGTGACTAAGGCACTTTTAAGCAGTTGTAACCAGGTTAGCACTGGTTTGTGCGGAGCTCACGCATGCGCACTGGTGTTCAGCTCCGCGCACACCCGCTTACAACTGCTTAAAAGTGCTTACTCTTGCGCACACCTGCGCTAATTTCTTTGAAAGAAATGAAAATGGGGAGACAGGAAAGTGGTGAAAAAGGGGTCACAAAGAGGGTAAGACAGTAGGGAAACAAGCTCGGGTTTTGCAGGAGGGATGTAGGTAAGGCCCATAGCTGCCCATTTCTTCATCAGCAACAGCTGTGCATATGTATGTAATTTGGTGTGACATTTGAAACCTTCCATCCCTGAGAGAGTTGTCAGGACAACAATAATACTTGTTGTACAGCCAATTGTAATTGATAGTTTCCATGTCCTGCAGACATATGTGTGGAATGGGCAGCTATGTATGGGGCATAATTTTTTTGTGGGTACAGAGTGCTCTTTTTTTTTTGTCAGGTGAGAGTGGTATGTCAGGTGAAGGAAATCGGTATAGCTGGGGAGGTAGGTTGGGTAGGTCAACAGACAAGACAAACAAGACGCATACAGGGGTGATGTATGACACATGTGGGGGGGGGTTACACAATTGACGGGGACGGATGTTTGGATATCCAGAGCCCATGAGCCTACAGATGGCAACAGTGGAACTGATATCCCCACCCATGGGCAGTTGCCACTGTTCCTTCACTTCCCAGGACGGGGCTGTGCTGGGGGCTGTGTAGGCCGGGCAACAGGCATGCCCATAGGTTGTGCCACCTGTGCCTCAAGCTGGCGTAGGGGCCCAAGAACAGAGTCCTGGATCTCCCTACGCACCACAGTCCGGATGCTACGGAGGGTGAGTGGTGGTTCTCCTCCGGCTATGCTTGCAGAGGGGGGACGGGCCCCATCCCCTGCAGTGCTTCCACCCGCAGATGGCACAGGGCCAATGGAGGAGGGTCCAGACTGGGCACTAGTGCCAGGTGCACTCGCCAGCTGAGGTGGGAGAGGTGGGTCCGCTGGAACCCACCTTTCCTGTCGTCCTATGTTTTGCATTATGCCATGACAGTTTGGGTTAGTAACATACAATACCATTCGCAATTAGTTGTAACAGCATGCATTAGTATTCCCATTAACCAAACACCCAGATATTCACACCATTGAACAGCGAGCATAACACATGCATAATTTGAACAGCAATACACAGTCCAACAACATGCAGGGTTGATTGATGGCAACAGGCCATCAGGTTTGGATGTATGAACAGGGCAGATGCATCAATGTACATGCAAATATTTATGACCCAACAGGACAAATGTCCAGGGGTGTTAATTGTGATTGCACATACCAATTTCACGTGGAATGGATTATATGTGGTTATAGGGTAGGGTGAAGAAAATATAATTAACACCTTCAAATACCAATACATATGCTGTACATTTCTAATAGCTGCAGATATATACACACTACTGTTCTACCTACAGTTTCCTATGTGATAACTACTTCAAGTTTATGATAGGACTGTTACTGCTACATCAATATACATTTTATTGTTATTCATACACGTTCATATCTGGCTTTGTTCAGCTACATCATCCTGCTACATTTGCTTTATATAGCTATAGACAACTGTGGATGTTTGATATTTCAGACAATCATACTATCTGCATATTGCAGACTGAGAGCAACATATCCAGATTTTGGGATACACATTCCAGCTGCAGCAACACTTTGAACACATTTTGCAGTTTGGTTCTACTTGTCACATTCATTTCATTCTGTACTGACTGCAGTATACTTTATTCAGGGGTTATTACTACTCTATTGGTGGATTCATAACTCTTTCTCACACTCTCTCACTTGTTTTCATTTTACTATTCAGGATGGTACTTACTTCTAGGCTTTATTGACATGTTTTACCTGTAGTTATTACAATCCTTTCCAGCAGTCTCACTTCTGTCATGTTTCAGTATTTCAACAGGGATATATTTCACACATGTGATTTGCTCATCTTCTGCAGCTGTACTTTTCAGCCTGCTGCAAGTTGTGTACTATTATATTACAGGTGGGGCATCTTTATTTCAGACTTTATTTCAGACATTTTCATTTTTCTGTTTGGATTACAGATTGCAACACACTTTTGTAATCAAGCAATACTTGCAAACACTTTTACACTGTTACTTGCACATTTTATTACTTAGTGACTACACTGCACTCTTTTGCTGACTGTCATACTTTTATATTTCTTTACACTTACTGGGAGTGGATTACTGACCTGCCTGGTGGCGCAACCGCACCAGCCTATCGCCATAGGCTCTGCGGATCGCAGAACGGACACCTGCAGCTGTAATATAAATGAAGTAATATTGGAATACACATCTCCATAATATCAGCTAATTTAATTTCTTACATACATAATTAAATGTAACTTACTCAGTAGTGGGGCATTGGGCATTTGCCGGGCCTTCTGGATCCAAAGGTTCAATTGGTCCTGCTTGCATCTCTTCAGGTCCGCATGGTGGTGATGGACCTGCTCACCAATCCTTGGAATCCCTGTGGCACTGGTGAGATCATGAGCCAACCGGTCCCACACCTCAGCCCTATATGCTCCCCACAGGACCTGGCCCTGCATGAGTTGGGCCTCATGATTGTGGACTAGGAGCCAGACCATGTATCTGGATTCCTCAATGCCCCACCTCTGTGCTCGAAAGCAACTACCCTCACCTACTCCTGACATTCTGGCTGCAAGTCAGTTTTACAATCGTTTATGCTGTGTATTCCCACCTATGGGGCTTATATATGCCATTTTTCCCACACTTATCTGTGATTGGCCATTTTGGAATTGTATCAACTTCACAAAACCTGCTTTGTCATGCTCCACTTTCTATTCATTCCTGTATATTTGCTATTACTGCATTTCTAAGTACAGCTGTCGTGGCTTAGTGGTTCAGTACCTTGACTATGGTGCATGGTATCCTGGGTTCGAACCTGGCCACTGCTTTTTATATTTTATGACTGTCTAGACAGGCTAGGGGGTGTGTCTATGTAAAGGCAGTTTTGTTACAGCTTGCTCAACGTTGCCCGCCAGTTAGCTTGTTAGCGCGGTGCGCAGCTCTGCGCAAATGGGTTACACTGGTTTATGCCTCATTTGGCTGTCAGCACGGATATTACGCTCAGCTCAGCTAGGGGCACACAGTTTCAGTGTGTTAAACCACTGCTCACCTACGGGCACTCATTTTACACCTGTTAAACCACTGCTCACCTATGGGCACTCATTTTACACCTGTTAAACCACTGCTCACCTACGGGCAGATGCACTCACCTTGTTAAACTGTAGCTCAGCTATAGGCACATCTCGCATTTTTTATTGTTTTGTTAGCTCACATTTATTTCAAAATAAATGGACTATTTCATTACATTTTACATAACATATGATTTTATATGTGTACATATTTGTCAGGGACTTGTTTCGTGCTTATTTTACTAAAAATAAAAATTGATGTTGTGGGGGCTCGAACCATGGATGTCTGCTCTTCAGCCGACGTCTCTACTGCTACGCTATTGCTTCTTGGCTTACTTTTCATATTTAGTTCTTATATGCTTTTCCACTGACTGCTAACTGTGGCTAAGCTACGGGCACGCCCGCGCAAACGAGCGCACTCACGGGCAAACATCTTTACAATTTAAAAAAAATATATAACATGTTCATTTATATATTTTATGTTCATAGTCTGTGGGGGCATGTGTTGTGTTGTGTTTATTCACACTTCCATGGACTCTGTCGTGGGTGTTTACTTTGGGCACTTTTACTCTTCTGGGGGTGTGTCTGCTTGCAGGGCTCGGCCTACGGATACGCCCCCTACTGTCTTACATGGACCGTGTTAGCCTTAGGTGTGATTCAGCATGCCCTCATGCATATGCATGACATGCTGACATCACACCGTTTAACTGCAGCCTCCGTGTAAGCCATGCATCTAATACACGGAGGCTTCGTGAATCCTGCCCATTATGTTTACCTCACAGAGAACAGGTACAGGATTTGATTTTCACCTTTGGTCACTGTCTGGTTATTGAGTAGGCATGTACTACTCTGCAGACTGTTTGCCTAGTATTTACCTATGAATCTATCCTTAGATGCTCACAAATGGTTAAAGAGAGATAACACAGTACAAATTGAGTGGTAAACGTAACCAAACACTGTATTAGTTGCAGTATTGATAAGATGCTTAACATAAAACAAATGATCCCTTGTGACACCACAGGGGAGGGGTGAGAAGCAATTTTTGCAGTGTGTTGATATGTAGCATTTTTGTGGAGCAGATATCTTTTACTCAAAGAATAAGGGAACATCAAAGCTTTATAGAGTCCTTATTTGAATTATGTGACAGCTATTCCTGTTGCTAAATCAATTAAAAGAAATGCATATAACAATTGAGAAACTACTTCCAAACTACACGGCAAACCACTGCTTGTTAAGAAATGAAAATATTTCATACTCGTAGACTATGTGCCCATAAGGCTGGTTTGCATAACAGATTTGAAATTAAATTATATATATTAAACATTCACACATCTTTGCAATGCTGTTGTCTTTTAAGAATGCATGATTAAAAGACAACTGCATTGACCATTTTATGTCATAGGTGGACAATTAGAAATTTATGACAAAATATTGTGCCATATTTATATTTGGGTACCAACAGCAACAGCTGCCTTTTACGAAAAAATTGCGTATGTGGAACTGAAAACATCCCAGGCAGTGTACTGCATTTTCATTTAGTTAATAAATAATGGCATTTTCTGTAATAGATAGTGTCCTTGTAGATGTAAGGTGGTAAATGTTTAATTTGAATTTTGACTGGGACTGGACATTAGACATACAGGTGACCTCAGCTCTGAATCAAACTAGACTTGCAAATAATAGGGTTCGGAGAGAGATAGTGGGGAAACCTACAAAGAACTTTGAACTTTGAAAATTTTTTGGAAAAGATGAACTGCAGGCTGTTGTTATGGCAATATTAAGCTCTGGGTGCTGAAGAAGATGAAGTCTTCTGATGCAAATAAAGCTGAATGCTAGAGTTTATAATGCAACCTGAGCTGTAGTAAAACAACAACAAAAAAACATAGAAGCCTCATTAGCCACTTTAGTATAAGGGATGATTTTTCTAGAATGGTGTCATTATTACCAGACAACTAACACTGATGTTACCTGCAGAATAAATCTACAGACAGCCTCAGTTCAGTCTAATTTATAGACCCTAATTCAAATCAGTCCTTACATAATACAAAAGAGAAAAACACTGTTTTCTAACTAAAAAGGCATCATCAGAAGACAAAACAGAAAATTAAAATGGCAGCCATTATGTAATAAGGATGAAACCAAACCATGGGAGAGAAAACAGTCTTCTAAGTGATTGCCTTGAGAGTCCACTGTTAAGATAAGTTCTTATGTTACTAGAAACATAGAAAATAGCCCCTAAAAGACCTGACAAGATCAAAGTTGACACTTACAAAATAAAATAATCCAGAGATTAAAAACTTTTCTAGTATTTAAACATTTCAACAAAACAGACAGTATAACAGCAATAAGGGACTCTAATGTGTATTTACTGTGTAAAAAAGTCACACCTGATGTGCAGCAGAAGCAATCGGCTTCCCTCCCCATTTGTTTCACACCAGCTGATAGCTGTTAAACAGTAAAATAAACCCTATTATGCCTTACTGCTTAAATGCTTTGCTGAACTGAGTCCAGGGTATGTGACATTGTTAAATAATGTTGACTCTCCAGTGTTGTATGCACATGGTTTGTATTACCAGGAACATATACCAAAAGCGTTACATCATCAAAGTGCAACATACACATTGTTATGCATTATATTTAAGGCATTGTTTTAGAACAGTACCCCCTCCCGATGCACAGTAGCAAGGCCCACCCAAACCCTGTCCAACAGTCTGCGCATGGCCATTTTTTTTATTATACATGAATAAACATGACAATGGTTAGGTAGTCCACATGAATATTCATTTGGTTTACCGGCATGCGGTAAACATTCAAGGGGGAAAATTTTTAATAAGAATTTAACAAAAGTATGATGCATAAACCTAACACATTCAGTGAAAAAACAGACGGTGGAGAGGTGTGTAACATGGATACAGTCATTGCTTTCCGGAAGACGGCAGTCACAGCTCTCTACCTTACAAAACTAGAACTCGTACTACTAAACTGTAAAAATCACCACATAGGGTCAGAAGCAGCAGCACTATAGTGTTCACATTAGTCGATCATTGCATGCTAAGTGCAGTACAGTTAGTATATAGTCAGCATAGTGTGTTAGAGCAGGTTAAGGCGAGTACCTCATAGCAAAAGTAATTGGGACAGATCTAAAACCATGGAGGAAAAACATACTTGAACCTGTACCAGTTAGTGAGTTATGACATGGTATAGTCTCTTAGGACAGGTTAAGAATTGTACTTCATAGTAAAAGTAAAAGTACAAGACATTAAAGTTTCATGTTAACTGTGTGTGATTATGAAACAGCATGATTTTCCAAGGACGTCTGCCCTAAGCCAAACATATAACAAGTTATGTTAAAAAGGCCAGCATCATTACAGACCAGCAATGTATGCATGATGTCACCATTACTTTCTTACACATTACTTTCTTAACCCACCCATTTGTGAGCTAGAGTATCATGACTTGTATCTGCCATGTGAAATAAATAGCCTTGAATCCACGTGTTTAGTTTTAAATTGTAGTTTCTACTGCTTTATTTTGGAGTTTTGTGGATTTTAATAGACTGGTTAGCATTTACAAACTTTGTGTAATCTGTTTTGACAAAATGTGCAGATATCCTACAGATACTGTTTGCAAACACATGGTTTTCTGATGAGCTGAGAGTCTAGCTCACAACTATTACTTTTTTCCCTGTGCTTTTTGCAGGGAGGGCAAGCCCCCCTGCACCCCCCTTGTATATAAATACAAATACACCAACTCCGAGATGGCGCTACTTTGTGGAAGAAGGTAAACTACATTAGACAATGAATATTTGTGATGTCACAGGCAAATCTGCATAACGTGTCAATCGTGCATCATTTGCATGCTACATCACAGGCATTAGGCATGTCGATCACTATAGGCACACCCATTACTGTGCAAAACGACTGGGGGGGGGGGATGTTGTTGGAAATCATCGCCATATTTAATTATACAATAAAGGGTGATTTATATCAAAAAATGTGCACACTGATAGGACAACCCAATCAGTGTGCCCATTGTAAATTGAGCATATACCAATAGAAATTAGTTCAGCAGCTGGACTTACTATTTGCATGTGCTACATAATTCCCATAGCATATATAGTGTGAGGCAGGGCAAAATATGAATAAAATTAGGGACATTTTGCAAAACTACACAGCTGACTGGTATGCCTTCTAGCAGTAGGACAAATCATACTGCCATTAACTATACCTCTCAACACTGTCCACAGACCTGTAGAATGTCCCTGATTTTCTGGCAGTTAGCACAGCTGTTAAGGCTGCGAGCTGTAGTTCCTGTAGTACAGAGTTTGATTCAGTCATCCCTCATTTGCTTACTGTGTGACTTTGAGCAAGTTACTTAACCAGGCATTGCTCCTGAGTCGCCCCTGAAAAAGGAGTCCAGTGGGACTACCATGTTAATAAATGGGTATTATTATTTTCCGCATATTTTTGCTCTGTCCCTCACAAAATATTATAATGTTCTCATTTATTTATTTATTTACCTAACATTTGTTGACCAGGTTAGTCTGGCTGGGCAGATGCTCATTGTCAGCAGAGACCTGAGGAGAAAAGCTCCAGAAAGGTAGATAATACACAGTTAATTATAAAAATAATCAGAATACAGTAAAACAGTAATCACATACTGAATATAACACATACAATATTTACAATAGAAAATAATAAAATACTGTGTAACAGAAAGGACATTCTAGTCGAATGTTATACATTTGTTAAAGTATAATTTCTTACTGAGTATAAGAGACTCTAATGTGTGATTTACTGCGTAATAAAGTCACACCTGATGTACAGCAGAAGCACTTGGCTTCCCTCCCTATTTGTCTCACATCAGCTCATAAACTATCAGAATCACATTTATTGGCCAAATATGCACGCATACAAGGAATTTGACTCTGGTTTCAGTGACTCTCCAAGTATGAATTACATAAATGACATACATACAACTATTAAGAACAAGACAAACGGCATACATGCAAAGGACAAGACAAAAAAGTAAATAATCATTTTCATATACATACAAGGTGCAAAGTGCAACTCAACGCAAGAAATACTGAAATAAACTCTGAAAGAAACAAGTGTTAACAATATGTAAACAATACTGCAGAATCCTCGGATGCTCGAGAAAAAGAATGCCCCAACCTAATAAGCTGAGGAAACCGTTTATGAACTTGATGGCCTGTGGAAAAAAAATTGCTTATATCTGCTTGTTTTGGTGCATATTAATCTATAATGCCTGGCTGATGGTAATAGTTCAGAAAGATGGTGGCCTGGATGTGAAGGGTCAGTGATGATTTTCCCTTCCCTTTTCATGACTCTGGAATAGAACATGTCATGTAAGGAGGGCAAACTAGCACCAATGATATTTTTTGCAGACATGAGTATTTGATGTAATCTATTTTTGTCATGATTAGACAAAGATCCAAACCACACTGTTATGGATGAGCTGAGAAAGGACTCAATGACTGTTGTATGAACTAAATTAACAGTTCCTGTGGGAGGTTGAATTTCCTCAGCTGTTGCAGAAAGTACATTCGCTGTTGTGCCTTTTTTATGATGGACCCTACACTGGTCTCCCACTTCAAACCCTGGGAGATTACAGATCCCAAAAACTTGAAAGATTCCACAACTGATACAGCAGTATTAAATATAAAGAGGGGGGATAATATTGTAGTACCACTCCTAAAGTCCACTGTCATCACCACAGTTTTAAGAGTGTTCAGTTCCAGATTATTCTGACTACACCAAAGGGCCAGCTGCTCAACCTCCCATCTGTATGCAGACTCATCACCATTCCTGATGAGCCCGATGATAGTTGTATCGTCTGTGTATTTAATAAGTTTGGCAGAGGGGTCCTTAGAGGTGCAGTCATTAGTGTAGAGGGAGAATAGCAGTGGGGAGAGTACACATCCCTGGGGGGCATCTGTATTAATCGTGTGATAGCTAGATGTAAATTTCCCCAGTTTCACCTGCTGTTGGTTAGAAAACTGGTGATCTGTTGACAGGTTATTGACAATTAACTATTGACGATTTCTGCCATTCAGTAATCCTAGACATCAGACTTTCAGTCTCCTCATTATTCAGAGAATGCACACTAATGCAAACACCTCTTGTTCTATTTTTTAACCAAAATGTATCCTCCAATTCTGCCCTTTGCTTCCCATCATTTTTGACTTTGTCCACAATTTTTGATCAGATCAGCTGAGCTGTATCTCTGCAATAGTAAAAGAAATTAAAAGGACAACAGAGAAACAGACAGAAACAGACATGCTTCTACAGAAATGCTGTCTTCTCCCTGCTTATACTGTGCAAGCATACAGACCTAAGTGGCACACTTATGCAAAGTATGACAGTACTGAGCAAAGGAGAAAGAACACTGCAGTGCTGTTACATAATAAAATTATTTAAGAAAGGCAAACAAATTCTTTCTTAAAAATTTTGTTGTATAATAGCAATAGTACACTCGGGTGTGTGCAGGTATGACAGGATTTACCCATGGTTGGCTTTTTTAATACCTGGGGCTTTGCCCACATGATCAAACCACCCAAGCCATGGGTAAATCCTGTGATAACCACACCCAGTCATGGGTTATTGCTAAATTAACTTAGTTGCTGCAGAAGGGAATGACATGGTAAAGACAACAATGCAAAACTGCAACTATGTCTGTAATACATGCACTGATGTGCCACAAATGAATACAGTAAACTCTCAGTTAACCGGCACCCATGGGGATTGGTAGGTGTCGGATAACTGTAGTTTCTGGTTGCTTGAGAGTTACTATTTGTTTGATGTGACTTGTTCTCAGGTTGGGGAGAGAGGGAATTTATTCCTATCTTCCTTTTTAAAACTCTAAACTCCTATCTTCCTTTTTAAAACTCTAAAACTCTAAAAGCGTAAGGGGGGGGGGGGGGCTGCAACACATGAAAATTGTACTATATTTCTTCGATTTTTTTTTGCTTTTGCCAGTTGCTTGAGAGTGCCGGTTGCTTGAGTTCCGGTTAACTGAGTGTTTACTGTAAATAATAAAAAAAAAAAAAAATGATTGAGGCTGTCTGGATCACAACCTATAAATGTTGCTTGATATAGACAAAGCCCTGACAGGACTAATGTTTGAGAAAGAAGGGATTAAAAAAGTCTCTGACAGATTCTGTGGGAAACAGAAGAGCAATACAAGATAATATAATGGTGATGCATTTGAAAACAAATGCTGCCTTAAGTACTTTTTATTAAACAGATAAGAACATGCCACTTGTCCATGTTAGAGTCAAATCATTAAGGGTGTCTGGCTACAGTTGAGAAGAATTTTTAAAATGCTATCAAGAAAATGACAAAAAGCTCTTGAATTCTGAATGAAAGCACAAGATAAAAAAGTGACTACAATGTGATTTATGCAGAAAATGTCTGCACTCCTGTTCTGACAATGTCTGTAGCATATAAACTGCTATCTCACACAGCCACTCACAGAAAACCAATGAAGGCATCATAAGTGATTTTTTTTTGGGGGGGAGTTTGGAAAAATGCCAACATAACAAATGGAACTTGCTAGTAACAGTCTGCAAGTATAGGTGATAGCATTGGTATTTTGCAGTAAAAAATAGCTGGAATGACTTTCACACAGTCTTTTTTTTTTTTTTCACTTTTACTAGAAAGCCAGATTTTACTGCTGATACTCGTCCAGGAATAGCTGCATTGTAATCACTCCTGTTAAACACCTGCCTAGCAAATGCAAACAAAAATACAATTACTTAATGTTTGCCTCAATGTTCAATGGCAAATATAGCAGCATTTTCTGACGGTAGCTATAACCTGTTACACAATATATTATTTTATGCTGTACAAAGCCTGACAAGAGTTAACTTAATTTCAGCTTGCAACAGAAGTGGGCCTAGTGAACATTTTCAAGTTAGTTAAGCAGATGAATAAGTATATTTTATTTACAAGTTATTTTTCTTAAGACCATATCATGATCTAGTCTGAAATCAGTAAATATGAAGATTTTATATCACACCCTCTTTCTTGGATATATTGATAATTATCTACTGCCTTCCCTACTGATATCCCTTTAAAAGTTGAAAATAAACTGTAGCTCTTGAAAGAGTAATGGATTACGTTTTCTGTGCCTGCTAAGAAGTTTAAGTAAAAGATCCCATATAATTTAAATAAATGTTAGTTTCTGTGCCTAACAGAAAATGCAGCCCTCAGTAAGTAAAATATTAGATTTACTCACACTTGGTCATAATCTAAGTGGCCGTGTGGTATATTCCACAACAGATTTACAATACCTGATATAGTCAGTTTACATTATCTGCTGAAACAGACTTTGTGATTCACTCAGAAATAATCATGGAATGCTATTTCTGCCAATGGAACTAGCCGTAGCATGATTCAGAAAACTTGTATAAAACAAACAGTGTTGTAAAACACTATGTAAGTTACAAGACACAGTGGTCAGAAGAAATGAAATAGCTCTGAATGAGCACTATAGAATAACATAATTTGAATGATATGTGACACAGATGAAGTGTACTATGAATAATTCAAGGCAACTTAAACTCATTGCAACAGTATGCAAAATAATACATCCGAGAAACAAAATCCAAGCTGAATACAATGCAGTCAAAGGGAAAGCAGCAGCAAAGTGTTAAAGGACCCACAGCAGTCATCTTGAAAGAACTAAAGACAATCAAGAGACATCAGAAACCAATAAATAATACTGCAAAGTTATGAGGTATCACCAGTACAAAACAACAAGTTTCTGTATCTATGTACAGGCACTTGGTGAGAACAACTGTGGGTGCATTTTTCTGGAACTCATTTCCAAAAAAACATAGATAGCTTGATTGGAATCAGGTCAAGGAATACCCATTTCTATGCAGCACAGTGATGGAACCATGATTGTGACCCAGACTACCTGAGCTGATTAGTGATTCAGGCACTGGAAGAACTGGATTTTTATTTTTCCTGCACCATCACCCATGGGAGGTATTTGATAGCTCACATCCTATGAAGTTTGTCATTCCAGAGCTGAGAAGTAATTCACACAGCAAGGGGGCACATAGGCGTAACCACCCTGGAGGGTGAAGGTAGGCCTTGTGTGAGCATGTCTATAAGTGTGCACTCTCACATATTGGGTTATATATAGGTTGTTCCCATGGTAATGGGGTTGCTCCACCATCAGTGAGAGGGGATAGGATCATATTTATGGCTTCCATACTGCCTCATCAATGGCCCCACCACTGAGTACTTTTCATACATCCTATAGGAAAAACAAATGCTCACCACTGAGTACTTTTCATACATCCTATAGGAAAAACAAATGCTCAATTTATTACTTTATCCAATGGCAACTTAAAGCCCAAAAGCTTCATCTTGTAAGATTCAGACACAATTGTCAGAAAACAACTTCAGTGATGTAGCTATTTGAAACACATAAAATACATTCAAACTAATAGAATATCTCAAAAAAAATAATGTTTTGTTTCAGGGGCACAAGCCCCTTACCCCACATCCCATGTTCTCTGAACTTACATGAATTTCTTCCATGCATGGAAAATTGTAGGGAACAGAGCAACTCCCCAAAATAACACATGCTGTTATCATGCAAAGAGCAAATTCAACTAAGTATGACTGAGCAATTAAAATGCAATCAGTCGATCCTTGGGGGAACACAGGAAAGTGAATCAGAGCTGTAGTTATATTTGAAGGCAAAACATAACCACAAGAGCTATGTGTATGGTGAAGCAGCAGTAACATTATTGGGTCGAAGTTGGATCTGGTAATCAGATCAGTTTTATATTGTAAAAGAACTAAAATCAATATTTGTGCAAGGATTTTGTGCTTATCTTCACCCCCAAACCCTCAGAATGTATGTATCCTAACTCTAGGTCACACATGCTCTCAAAAAAGGGTGTATCGCTTATTAAAGCTGCTGTCTGACTTGGAGTTAGTATATCAGGGTATGTGGAGACAAAAAAAAAAAACACTATTTATAGCAATACTTTCTTAACATGTTATTTGCAAGTAGTGCCCTACTTCATATCCTATCAGACAGAAACTGAACAAAGCTGCTTCAAATTATCTTTCGTGATCTAGGAGGCAATCTTCAATTACAAGCCACCTCCTCCTGCAGACTAGTCTCTATCTCAGTGTTTACACCAGTCTGTCCTTCTACTCAGCTAGTTCTCTAGCAGCCTATTCTCTTGTCAAATATACTTCACAAATGAAAATACTAACTAATCTAACAATATTTATATATTCTTTCTCACTCTACTCAGCTACCATCATTTTCTTCTAATTGTATTCTCTGTAACTATTTATATTTTTAGCTAATCTCTGTATATACTACAACTATTATAATTCTTCAGTTGTCTATGTCTTTTCACTAGGGCTGTGCCTGCAATTGGTTAGTTCTGATTACTGCACTGCTCCAGTAAACAAATATAAATAAATAAATAAATAAAATAAAAATATATTGGTTTAACTCGCTCATATAATTTTTTTTTCTGATTCATAATGTTGCCAGAAATTTGCTCCTACGTAGTTTTGCTCTTTTACACCTATTGCAGGACTGCATTAAGTTGCTAAGATTTATCTCTGAAGTTATCAGTTAACAACTTATCAAAACAATAAGCTTTTATAAAAATTGTCTTCCTCTTAAAAAAATGGCAGAAGTGAGGGACTGCATCCTCAAACCTCATAGCGTGTATAACTAAACTTCAGGTCAGACAAACTATTAAAAAGGGGAGAAAAAAAGTAAAAAAAAAAAACTTTCTTTTTGATGAGTTGCATCCCAAACAGAGACACACACACACATGCACAGGATTCATAAGGGGTCCAAGGCTATCCCAAAAAGAGCACACACCCACATGCACAGGATTCATAGGGGGTTCAAGGCTAATTTTGGCTAATATGACCATGTACATCTTGCCAGTATCCCCCTCAGGCTCTGCCACTTTTTTCAATGCGAGCCATTTAGTCCCAGGGTAAATTTAAGAATATACTTTCAGTTATCCAAGCTTAGTTTGAAGAAAGATTTTAAATTGTACTGCATAACCTGCAGAAGAGGTCTATTCCAGAGAAAGCGAGGTGCTAGGTAATGACTCTGTTTATCTGCTGATGTAGGTTCCTATCTCTGGTTCTAGCATTTACTGCACTGTTTGTTTTACTGAGATATAGAAGGTCAGGGACTACTGTGTCTCTAGCAGCATGGTAAGAGTAGTACAGCACCAATCACCCAGGATTCTATAAGTCACAGAGTACAGGGACAGGGCTTCCAGCTTCTCCTGCTAACTGTGGCTCTTAAGACCAGATGCCTTTTTGGTTAGGAACCTCTGAGGCAGATCCCAAAGGGAGTGTTGTACTCTATAATGATCTGAACAGTACTGAATGTAGAATCATAGGATCATAAGATCATAAGAGATCACTAGGCTATTGACCCGGAGGTCATTTCAAACCTAACTATTTTATCCCAATGTAATACCATAGAAATGTTAGTTAATACCCAAGACTGCATTTAGTAATGACTACCCATGTCTGGGAGGGTTGTGGGAGCTATTCCCGGTAAGAATTTACGGTGCCCCATCCACTCATCCAGGTTCCTTTTGAACAGTGTCATAGCGGTGCTCTGTTTCACATGAATAGGTAGCCTATTCCAAACATGCAGCAGTCATGGGGAGATAAATCTGTCCCTCCAGCATGTCCTGTTAAAGTTGCAGGCTATATTTAAGTCCCTGGAATGGGTGGTCCTGGTTCTGTATGACTTACAGATATGCAGCAAGTTCATTAGGTTTGAGTCTGAGATTGCTCTCTAAGGCAGGCATAAGTCTCCCTTAAGAAGTCTATATGATACAGAGTAAAGTGACAGGGACTTCAGTCTGGTCTGTGTAAGGCATGTACTGGAGTCCCTTGATTTTCTTTGTTAGAAACCTCTGAAGTGTCTCCAATTGCTGCAGGTGCTTTGTACTGTACATGCCAAATGAGGCATTATTATGAATATTATTATAATTATGAACCGGATTAATGCCAAGTATAGAGGGGTTATAACCACTTTTGCTTTCGAGATGATGCCTTTACTAATCAAGTGTGCTAAGTAGAAAGCCATCCTTACCATCATAGATACATGGTGGTCAAAGTTAAGGTTGCAGTCACCTTGTGAACCCAAGTCCTTTACCAATTTGTGGGTACTTAGGGTATTGTTGTTGATTTGATAGTGTGAAGGGACATTGTGCTGAAGGGAATGATGATGCATTTCTTTTGCATTCAGTATGAGACCATGACTAAGCCACCAGTCGCTGGTCTGTGTAAGATCTCCTGGAGTATACTGATATCATTTTGGGATTCAATAATTGCACCCAGTTTGCAGTCATCCTCAAACTTGGTCAGCCACAACCTCTTAGTATTGACCTGAACTTCTAAGAAGCATATACCAAACAGTAAGGGGCTCAGCATTGACCCCTGTGGAACCCCACTGGTAACAGGTCTGCTGGTTGATGTGGAGCTGCCCACTTTGATAGTTTGTGTCCAATTTGTGATCCAGTTAGTAACCCATCTTACAAAGAAGGGGTTTACATTTAGTTTGCTAAGTTTATTGGTAATGCCTGAGTGTAGGATTGTGTTGAAAGCCTTTGCCAAGTCGAGGTATGCTGTGTGCACAGATTTGCCCCATCTGTGGCCTTGCTCACATTTTCAAAAAAATCCACCAGATTTAACAGGCATGATCTGCCCCTGACGATGCCAAATTGGGTAGGATCCAGGGTTTGGAGGTCACCTATGTCTTAATTTATGAGGTCCATAATATTATGCTCTATGGCCTTGCAGATGAGGCTGGTCAGGCTTATGGGTCTGTAATTCCCCGGGTCTGTTGCTAGGCCACCTTTATGGAGGAGAATAACTGTTGCTGTTCTCCATTCCGCAGGAACAAAGCCAAAGCCTATGGTTAGACTATGATTGAAAAGAGTACATAATGGTGATGCTAGTTCATGTTTTAGTCTGTTCAGAAGACAGCCTGGGATGCTGTCTGGTCCCATAGAGGCTGTGCTGTGTTTTTTGCCTTGGGTAAGGCTTTTGATGACCTGTTCTTTAAATATGTAAGGTGGGGCTGGTTGTTTGGGGCAAAGTTGGTGATAGATTTGAAGGGGATAGGGGGGTTAGATTTTCACCAAACCTATCCGCTAGCAGGTTTGCTATCTCTGTGGGGTCAGTGTGTATGATACCATTGCTCATTAGTTCTGCACATGCTTGAGTCCTACCTTTTAGGCCTACATACATAGCTGTAAAAGGATTTATGGTTATCCTTAGCTGTGCTAGCTACGTTTTTCTCAAGGAGGCCCTTAGAGAATTTGACAACTTGTCTTATTTGCTTGTTGAGGCCGAGGAGGGTGCTTTTCCATTGTTGGGGTCTCACTTTTGTTTTCATGGACAGCAACTTTTTTTGCGTTTATTTTATTATAACTTTGTTGATGCTGGATGTCCACCATGGCGGCTTGTTTTTACCTGGGGCTCTGGCTGTGATTCTTTCTGGTACAGCCAAGTCTATACACTTACGCAAGTGATTGTACAGGGCTTTAGTGTAAGCTTTGGTATAATTACCACTTCCAGCCGGGATGGGGCTTGGAATGTATTTATACCTTCACCTAGGAGGATGTAGTTTGCCTTGGTGAAGTTTATTTTAGTCTGACTTCACCCTTTGTGAGTTCTGATGTTAGTGTCAGCTCCAAAGTGACTGATTTGTGGTCAGATTTAACTAATGAGGGTTCAACAGTTGTAGTAGTGCATCTGTTTGACATGTTAGTGAGATCCAGATCTAGTATGTTTGTTCCTCTTGTCAGGGTATGAACAATTTGTTCCAGGGCATTTGAGGTAACAAAGTCAAGGAACTTTTGAGCTAGTATAATTGAAATCCCCCAAGAACAGTAACATCTTTGAATCAAGATAAAATACCTTTGGCTATTCATTGTGCTAAGTAAAAGGATTTCCTGACTACAATTGCCACATGATGATCAAAGGAGAAGGAGTTATTAGCCCACAAGCCCAGATCTCTGACTGCCTTTTCATTTTGTAAGAGAGTGTTATTTGTAATGTATATTGTGAGTAATTGCTGTTTTCTTAAAGAAACAGTAGTACAGTTTTCAGCGTTCAGTTTAATCCCATTATCTGTACTCCAGGTATTAATTAGTGTAAGCTCCTTCTGAAGGGTAAAGATATCTGAAGGAGATTTGACAGTTGCACTCAGTTTGCAGTCATTTGCAAATTTGGGTACCCAGACTTCCTGGTTATCAGCTCTAAGATCAGAGGAGTAAATGCAGAACAGGAAAGGATCCTGTACAGACACCTGGGGAACTCCACTGGTTACCTTAGCACTATTTGAAGAGATGCCTGCCACTCAAACTATAGGAGTTATGTATTTCAGCCTACTGTCTATCTTACCACATACTTATTAATGTTTAAGGCAGATAGTGTCCTTATAATTCTGACATGAGGTATGACATTTAATGCTTGGCCAGATTGAGATAAGCCGTATGGACAGCATGACCACTGTTGACATGTGTGACCTTCTCAAAGATGTTAACAAGATTTGATAAATATGATCTCCCCTTCATGATGCTAAATTGTTGTGGGTCAAGTCTAATGAGATTTATGATATCATAATTATTGAGAGTTATGAGCTGCATCATAGCCTTACAGATCAAGCTCAGAAGTCTGAGTACTCTACAGTTTCTGGGATCTGTGGTAGAGTCATCCTTGTGGTGGGGCATCACCACAGAAGTGCACCAGGATTCAGGAACACAGCCTGTGCTTAAGCTTTGTTTAAGCAATTTAAGGAGAGGTTCAGCGAGAACATATTTGAGGCTGTTTATTAAGCACCCAGGTATGTTATCAATACCCACAAAGAAAGTGTTTTTGATTTTGGATAACACCTTAATAATATGTTGCTTAGTAATGAAAGGAGGTATGAGGGATTTTTTTGATGAGTGGTGTTTGAATAGGGTTTTGGGGTGAAGTTTGCCATGAACTTATTTTCTAGTATATTTTTGATGTCACTGGAGTTGGAGTGGGGGACACCACTTAGGAAAAGTTCAGACCAATGTTGAGAGTTATGTCTTAGTTTTCTAGCATAGCTAGAGAAGCACTTGCAGGTATCACTTGCTTCTGAAGCTAATATCTGTTCATGAGTAGCTTTGTTAATCCTTGTAAGATTTGAAAATACTGTACTGTGCCGTAGTTAGCTGGAAACACTGTATGCAATGAGACTGAAAAAGGAAAGTCTTAAGTACCCAAGCTCGTGCTGAATAGGTGTCAGTCTCTCCCTTATGGACCAAGTCTTGTGCATTTTTAAGAATGAATTCTCCAAACACTGTAGTTGATTTAATAAGGTTTTATTAGATGTTTACAATATCTGAATACTGTCTCCATTAACAGTACTGATAAACAATTCAAGTTGCTGTACATCATATTCTGATTGTCGTGAACAACGTAAACTGACATAGTCTCTACCTATTTTCTGTACTCATGCTCAAGTGTTAGACATCTTCTCTGAAGTAACAGGTCAAATTAACTTACTAACCTTCACTGCCCTGCTATCCCGAACACAGCATATTATATTGCTTTAGTCTAGTACATTTCCTTATTTACATTTCTTTAACCTAAGTCTCAGGCTTTGTCTGTGATTCATTAAGGAACATTCTGTAGCTGATCTTTTTCTTTGAGAAAAGAACATTCTGTCTGCACACTTTATGCTTATCTTTTCCACTTTAATAAACTGTCTTCCATGCTTGGCCAGCAAGGTTATTTTCCTTTCTTCTTAACTGTCTTTTATGCATAAATGAAACACAATTTATTTTACCATTTAGCCTGTCTAATAACTGAAAATCCTTAATATAACAACCCTTATAGCACTTTTCATTTTCTTTGTGACCTCCTAGTTCTGAAACACTCTAGTCTTACTGTACAGTTTAAGGAGGGTTTTCTCTTGTTATAAAGTTTATTTATGTCTGTTGACTATGGTGGGTGTTGCTTTTACATTTCTCATTATATCTGGTTCTAGTTGTTGTGTCTTTCGGCTTTTCCCGGTTAGGGCTCGCCACAGCAGAACTCCAGTCTGCTAATGATTGGCAGTAGATTTTTATGTGCCGAGTTGCCAGCCCTGATGCACAACCTTCAACGAAGGTACGCCCATTCACACATGTCTCCACACAGAAGACGGTCTAGCTGAGAATCGAACAGGACAACATCTTACTGTGAGGCGACAACGCTACCGCATCACCACCACCGCAGTCTATATCTGGTTCTAGTTGAGCTTACTAAATCTATGCATTTGTGGGCATAAAATTCTTTAGTGAAGTTGGCTACTGTGTCAAGGTCAATAGTGTTGTAGTCATGGGTCAATTTATAGATATTCATCACATAATAATCGTTTGCTCTTTTGACGTCCCTAAATAAAGAGACATTGGTCATGGAATATTGTGTGTGATTCTGAGAGTAAATGTTACACGTTTATGGTCCAGCTAAGCTGACAAAGGAAAGACTGGGGAGTTGAACAGGTAGAAGTAACATTTGTGATGACCAGATCAAAAATAGTTTGGCTTCTAGTGAGTTTCCAAATAATTATTAGTTCCAGGGAATTCATGTTTATCATCTCCAAAAAAATCTATGGAAGTATAATGTGTTAAAGGAATAGGTGCTCCAGACTATGGCAGGGTAGAGTCACCTAGGATTATGGAATGACTGCTTATAAGAATGTTTTCTAAAAATTCTAGGAATGTAGCATGGTCATTTAAGGACATGGAGGGAGTGCTGTAGCATGTTATAAGCTGGAAGCCTGTCTTGTTCCTTATAAACTGAAATTCTGGGCACTCAATTTGTGGCTCTCTGTGTGTCAGTCTAGATGAGATGCAGTCAATCTGGAAATATCACAACAGTTTCCACGCAGCCTTTAGGCATGGTAGACACCAAAAACGGGTCTATATTATCTTGTTGAAAGATGTGTTCAGCGAACACATCTTCATCAACAAGTAAACAGAAAATTCTGTAATCGCCAAACAGCCAAATCAGTGACGTTTCTCTAAGAGGAAAAATAAGTGCTTGGCCGTCATCGGGGATTTGCCCTTTTCCCCACTGTAGTGCGATCTCGGAGTTGGTATATTTAGTTAGGGGGCTGTGGGGGGCACAACCCCCCCACTATGTAGGGTTTGAACGTTTGTTTTTTAATTATTAGGCCAAGCACTTTTTTCCCCTGGGAAAAAAGTTGCTGATTTGGCTGTTCGGTGATTACAGAGTTTACTGTTTACTTGTAGATAAAGATGTGTTCGCTAACATGTCTTTCAACAAGATAATATAGACCCACCAAAAACAGGTATGGAGGGAACACTTCTTTGTTTACATTTAAACCAAGTCTCTGTAACTGCACATGCATGCCCATTGTCAGATGCAGGAGTGCCTCAAGATCAGGCAATTTGTTACTCAGACTCCTGGTATTGGGAAGTGCCACCCTAATGTGGTCCAATTTAGGGTTAGATGAATTTGGTAAGTTGGGATGTCCACTAGATGCATGACAGGTCAGCAAATGTTTTTGCCAGTATGCAGAAACAAACCCATGAGCGAGAGATGCAGGCTATTCCTTGCAAAACAAGTAGATCTATTAATGATCTTGTCCAGGTTGATAAATGTCCAATTTGATATGTACTGGAATTCCTATGAATAACACCAGATATTAAGCCAATTGTTGAAGCCAGTTATCTTTTCTGTAAACCTAGGCATCATCTTGTGTGAAGGAAGAATTACACTCAGTTACACTCTGGACCAGTCTTACCTGTGTCCATTACATGCATCAAAAGTTTTGACACATCTCTGTGCATGTCCTTCAGTGTTTTGCAACCCAGGCCATTCCCTCTGATATGGACAATTACCATGTTGTAGTCATTCTTGTCTTGGGAAAAAGTTCTGAGAGCCATTGTAATATCTGTGATCTTAGCATCAAAAAAAAAAAAAAAAAAAACAGACAGTAATCCTGTCTTTTTCTAGCCTGGTGAATGGAGAATCTATATACCTAACAAATGAGTCACCAATCATACCAATCACTAAAAAATTTTTGTCAGAAGCTAGTTTAGGAATACTTGATTGGGAGCAAACTAGCTGTTGGTAACTGGAGTTGGTGAGCCGAGGGACTTCCTCTGAGGCCTGTTTTTACAAGATTTAGGAAACTTTGCCAACAGTTTCTTTATAACATCAGTATATGGCATTTTATGTTCTGCTTGAGAATGTGGTAGAGTTTCAGGTGAGGGTATAAATGTTTGATGCTTATTGCATATTCTTAATTTTTGAGAAGACTGACTCTATACTAGTTACATACTTCTGCCTAATACAGACAGCTTTCTGTGTTAAGTAGTTGTGCATTATGAGTGAGCATAAGCCAGTTACTACATTGATTCAAGATACCAGGTGCTAGGAGGCTGCTGATGACAGTAGAATACGTTTGCTAGCCCTCCATATTGTCCAATCCTTTGAATGTTAGCATGCTAAGTGCACAAGGAAGCTAGGGGAGGGCTGAGAGTACTACCAGAGTAGTATCTGTAGTAACGACAGAGGGACATGAAGCTTGCTCATGTTCCCAGCACAGCTTAAAGCAAATCAGAGTACTCAGAAAAGTGCCATACACACTATCCAATCAGAGCCCTTCTTTTACCAGGAGCAAACAGTATCAGTAATCCAAAGCCAGGTGCTAAGAAGCAAGACTGTTGAGAGCACCCCATCAGTGCAGTTTCAACACCTAACACACATTCGGGCCCACCACACTAGATGAAGAAAGTAAAGTCAGCAGGGTTCTTTATTCAATTAAACAAAATATCACTTCTTGGCTCGTTAGACAGGACAACAACCCTAACTCTTCCATGTCCAATTTACCATTAGCAAAACCCATTATCATATCATAGCTAACTATAGAACCCCCCCATCTCCCTTGGCCCCTACCTCCTGCCTGACTAGTATGGAGTCCCTATGCATTAAACCACATACCCTTTTCCTGAGAGATTTCAGCTACCCTCCATCAAGTGGGAGATTTATATATTCTCTAACATATATGCCCAGAGATTTCTGGATTTCATAAATACAAACTTGCTGGACCAGTTAATTCACACCCCAACTAGGGCAGACTAAATCTTGAGTTTGGTCCTCACCGATATGGGACAGCTCTGTTTCCCGCCAGTTGTAACTTCATCCCTTGTCAAATCAGACCATAAATCTGTCTCATTCACCAGAAGACTGAAGATGGAAGCACCCTCAAACACATCAGAATTCAAAGACTATGCAAAGGCTAATCTAAAAAATTGAGTGCTGACCGGCCTGAAGTCAACACCCCCCCATCTGATGACATCATTACATATCCGGAGTCTTTTACAGTCAAATTCTGTGCACATGTAAATAGCTGCAGAGATACATCTATCACTCTTCAAAGCAAATACAACACCAAATTTAAAAAAAAGAAACCAAAGGTTCTACAGTAAAAAAAAAAAAAAAAAAAAAAAACTCATTGCAAGCAAAAATAAAAGATATCAAAACACTCTGGTTAACCTTAATAAGGAACTCCTGTTCTTGATCAAATCAACTTAAGCTAGATATGAGGTAAAAATAGCCACTCGAGCAAAAGACAACCATAACTACTTTAGCTATGTTAGACACCTCAGAAATAATTCCCAGCATTGCAGAAAGCTAAAAGTAACTGATATCACATACACAGTCCCTGAGGACATAGTCAGTCTATGAGAGGATACATTTAGCTCTAATCTTATCTCCTCTCGTCCCCCTTATATTTCCAAATCACATACCCACATTTACACCCCCTCAAATCTCCCAAGAACATGTCCTCAAAGCAGTTTGCAAAGCCAAGAGCACAGCTTCTATTGGGATGGTTAACATACCAGGCCACCTACTGACCAGCCTGAAACAGGACCTGTAAAATGTTTTACAGAGGCTATTTAATATCAGTCTCCAAACAGGCTTTGTACTAGATGAATGGAAGACAGCAATAGTCACTCCGTACACAAAGGTAGGGTATCAAAGGACCCAAGAAATTACAGACCCATAAGTCTGACCAGCCTCATCTGTAAGGCTATGGAAAGAATCATTGCAGAATTACTAAATAAGGATACAGGTAACCTACAAACTCTTGACTCACACCAGTTTGGTTTTGTCAAGGGTAGACTCTGCCTACTTAACTTGGTCGACTTCTTTGAGAAGGTTACTGAAGCAGTGGATTAGGGAAATCAGTACATAACATATATCAATACCTCATATAAGTGACACCATCCCACACTCAAGTATTGTTGATAAACTTTCTCAGATAAATGTTAATTCCTATACAACTCTTTGGATAGCAAGCTGGCTCACAAACAGAACCTAGAAAATTAGAATAGGTGGCTCTACCGCCTCCAAAAGATATGTCACTACCAAAGTACCCCAGGGTTTAATTCTTAGGCCACTTCTGTTTGGCATTTATTTCTCAGAGATCAAAGCTAATGTAAGTGGTTTGTGGCTAACCAGGTTTGCAGATGACTGTAAACTTTGTGCCATCATAAACTCTCCACAGGATGTCAAGATCCTCCAAAAATGTGTAATAGTCTCCTTTGGCAAGCACAACATCCCCTGTAGATATTATATTGACAACACCCCTGAAAATTGATTCAATAGTTAGGGACCAAGGAACCTATGTGAACAACAAACTGTCCTTCAATCAACATGTGTCCACTGATGTAAGTAAGCCCTTTTTCATTGTGCAGCTTATTAGTAAGGTTATGGCATCTAGTTCCAGGGATGTGATCATTCCACTACATCTGACACTTATTAGGCTATTTATTAAATATAATGCCCCCTTTGATATGTACCAGTCCAAACACTTAATACAACCTGAACAACTTCACCAAGAAAATCAACAGCCTAAATCATAAAAACTACACTGACCATCTCAAAGCCTTGACCCTCTTTGCAGTATCATATAAGCTACTGAGGGGTGGTCTTTGCCTCACATACTTAGCCTCATCACCCTATCCTCTCTGATCAGTAGATTCACAAGTCCACTGGTGGAATAAACACCCTCTTAAGAGGTCTAAATCTCTTCTTTCAGATATGTATCACAGAGAAAGAAGCAAATGCAACTTAAAAAAATAAAATATTAAAATACCACCAAGACCACCGATCCAAAAAGTAAATGAATTTAATGAAACACTTAGTGCCTCGGCTTACACAGCCTTCCAAGAGTAAAAACACACTATGAAATACTGTTTGCTTATATACAGCATATTGCACAAAACAATTAATCAGTTAAGCATACAATTCAAATCACATACTTCCAATTACATTCTTTGTTGAGTCCCTGAGGCTCCAAAGTACTATACTTTAAAATCAGCAGTTTCTTTTTTTAAGAGTTTGTTTTTTAAAGACACACATTCACCTATGCCAACTTGCAAATGTTCAATCAAGTTTGCAGCTAGGTATGAATACAGTTGTAATACGGAGGGGTTAGTGTATGTGTTGAGATGTGGATGTAAGAAGTTTTACATAGGGGAAACTTACAGGAGTTTTAGGGTCCAGTTGCAGGAGCATATTAGGGACATAAAAAATAAAAAAATTAGAGAGTCCCCTTGGGAGTCATTTTTTGACAGCACAAAACTCTAACCCTGATTCTCTTAGGGGTTGTGTCTTAGAAAAATTGCAAGTTGGCATAGGTAAATCTGTGACTTTAAAAACAAACTCTTAAAAAAAGAAACTCTGCTGATTTTAAAGTATGGTACTTTGGAGCCTCAGGGACTCAACAAAGAATGTAATTGGAAGTATGTGATTTGAATTGTATGCTTAATTGATTAATTGTTTTGTGCAATATGCTGTATATAAGCAAACAGTATTTTGTAGTGTTTTTACTCTTGGAAGGCTGTGTAAGCCGAGGCGCTAAGTGTTTTATTAAATTTGCTTACATTTTGGATCAGTGGTCTTGGTGGTATTGACTGAAGGGAAAAATAAAAATGTGCTCGCTACCCACTGTTCAGCTACAACTATGATGGCACTGTGCAATAAATAATAAAGCAAAATAAAAGAAATGAAAACACACACACACACTGTCTTATATGGATAAAAAGTGATTCATTTATCACTTGAATATATTTCAACACATATCTTGGCTATGGAAAGTATTTTTACTTACTTTTGCATGACTTGTTTGTATGCAGGACTCACTTAATATAAGTTGTTTTGTATATCACATTCTCTTTTTATTGAAAATTATTATTTAGTACTTGTATGAATAAGTATATTAGTTGTACCAGTTACAGTATACCGCTCAGCTATGGCCTACCTACTTGCAAACACCTGCACATCCCAAACAATAGTTGGTATGTGCATTAATTTTGATTTGCATATTTTTATGAAGCAGTTTTTAAATGCCTTTGTTACAACAACAGAATACTTTTAATGATCCTCTTTAATAAACTTACATAGCAATCACATTGCTGGCTTCCATATTCACCAGCATAAGGAGGTTTCTTTGCCGCTGATGAGCCCTTATTTTTCTTTTATTTTCTTTTTCTCTTTCATTCTGAGAATGCTTTTCTCCTAGAAATAACAAAATTCATCTGCTTGTAGTGACTGTCAGTATGTTGTGACTGACTATTGACCTGATATGTATTCATGCAACATATTATTGAGTAAAACATGCCAGGCTGGGAAGAAGTTTTATTTTATTTTAAGTTTCATGCATCATTACTGGTACTCAAACTGTGCGGAAAGCATGCTGCTGTTGGATGCATTTACACATATAACATTTGAACATGCATACTAGCACCTACCTAAATTACAATTTACATAACAGCTCTTGTAACATAGAATAATAAAGTCCTGATTAAAACCAGAATTTAAAAAGCCACTTGGATGGAGCTGGCTGAGGAAGATGTGAGTGAATGGCCATTCCATGGAGGGGAGAAACATCCCTGGCCTGCCACATGAATGACATCAAGCGCAAGCACTAGGTGTTAAACCCTTGGAGCATGAGCCTATGAGTATGTATTTCCATTGTGCATTCACACACAGCTGAGATGAGGGATCAGACAAGGTCATGCTACACGTGGCTGGTACAAGACAGTGGAGTTCAGTGAGCTGCTGTAAGGAAGGTGGAGTGCTCTGCTTGGGGAGGGTTAGGCCACTCTACAGACCAGCTGACCTGCTCCGTACCATCTGATTCTCATTGTTGGAAAAGAAGTGACAACATTTGGCTAACAAGGCAGAAACAAATGGGTTATGGTGCTCATGCCCAGCACGGGAATGCCCATTTCTTGCCTAATGGATTGATTGGCTCACTAACTCAGGAAGAGCTGCCATCAGGCCAGTCCTTTGGATTTTTGTTGCCCCTTCATCAATTAACTACTGCCAACCAATACAGTTAAACTCTCTCTCTCTCTCCACACTACCCCTCTCTCTTTCTCTCCCCTCCCCCCTATGCTTTATGAATTCAGGCCCTTATCATCCCTTTTCACAAAGGTGGTAACTTTCAGACATTAGTAAGTATCATTCCATCTTTCTTCTTACCCCAGTCTCTAAAGTTCTTGAATTAGTAACTACTTCCTATCTCAGATTTCCCCACAAATGTGGACCAGTCTTTCACACTGTCTAGATCTGACTTATTAGCACTTGATATTGGATCTGTTAATTAGAACAGCATCTGTAACTGTGACCCTGCAGAAAAAAACATGTATCCTTCTGACTTCTACTCTGTTTACTTTTCAGGATATAATAGGAAGACCAGTGGAATGACAGAGGGCTGGGTGACCACTCTGTAAATTGCATAAGCTACCAAGTGAAACATTTCACCACTGGAAGAAATTTGATGGCTGTATGTCCAGAAACCAGCATGTATTTCTAATGAACTGCTATTTTACTAAAATTAGCAAAATACAAAAAGAGCTCCTTGATTATGCACATATCAGGTAGAGGGAAGTTAGGTCTCTCATAGGCAGAAATCATTGTTTAAATTATGAATTATCCTTGGTGGAGAATAACACTAATGATGCTGCAGCTGAGAAGGTCAGAAATGAATGCATCAGCTTACTTTCAGTACATTTATCCAGCTCATGAACTCTCACCTCACCTCTGATTCGCTCTGAGTCTTGCTCTGAGCAGTTCTTTCCTCCCTACCATGTCAGGTTGATCTTTCCTAGACACAAAACTGGAGGATTTATCTGACCATGATATTCCAGGTAATGAGAACTTGCTAGTCTGACTTAAACTTTGTGAAATGTATCTGATCATGATATTCCAGGTGATGATAACCTGTTACTATGATTTCTAAATCTGTGTAGATTTTTTAATTATAAACACACTATAACATGAATTATGTCATTCAGCTAATCATAGGCTTGGTTTTACTGTGATAAAATTTCTTTTAACCCTTGAAGAATGAGACGCAGCTGCTCAACAAACGTACAGAAAATGGCAGAACAGTCCCAAAATCAAAATATCAGTATATTTCCTCATAACTTACGCAAACATGCCCTGCAGTCCCAAATAAATGCCAGTACTGTAGCACTCAAAGAGCATGGCATCTGCTGGATGTTGAGTGGAGACAGCTTTTAAATGTACAAACCAGTGATATGCATTTAAAGAGAGATCTCGGGAATGTCTGTTTTACTATCGTACAATATATTTCTAGGAAATAAAAAAAGATTTTGTAAATAAAGTAAAGCAGAACAACAAATGCATAAGTACATATCACATCCTTCATAATTAATGTAATAAAAATAAGTGACCATGGCAACGCAGTGCACATTTTAGCAGTAACTTGCAGATATAATTTCAAGTTTCTTTAACTCACATACATGTTCATATAAATAAAAAAGCTATCAGTATCCCCTTTTTAAAAAAATATGTACATCGCCACTCAAGGAGACAATCACATGAGACATAGGAAACTCAGCAATGACAACGAAAAGTTAAATTCATGTGTGAATGAAACTTGGTTATCTGCATTTAAGGAAACGTATATCATTCTTTCATCTTTTATACTTTATTTCTCAAAAAGTATAAAATATGTTTAAAATATTAAAGTAAATACAAAAATGTGCCCACTATAACCTTTCAAAATTAGTGTAATATACATAAATATTAAGCCTTGATCATACCATTCACTATTTTTAACGTGATCCTCTGCCAACCATGTTCTGTAAAACCCTTCCAGCACAAACACACACCACATATATTTTAAAAATAACCCACAGCTGGGTGTGGGTATCACAGCATTAACCCACGGTTGGTGTGGTTTGATCACAGGGTGAAGCCCGAGAGATTAAACAAAGCCATCTGTAGGTTAATCTAGTAATATCCACAGCCAGTCGTAGGTTATTGCTATTATACAATGACATTATTTAAGAAAGAAAGATATTTCTTACCTTTCTTAAATAGATTCTTTGCATAATGGCTCTGTAGTGTTCCTCCCGTTCTTCTTCGTTTGCTGATGTACTACCCATGCATATAGGACTTACGTTCCCACGCTTGCACCACACATAAGTACAGCACAGGAGAAGCAACACAGAAGGAGAATTTCTATTGCTGTATTTTATTTTGTCTGTGTTTATAATGTCTTAATGTGAGACCTGGCCAAATCACAACATAATGGGGGACAAAGGTCCAAAAACTGCGACAGATTTTAAATATTGTTTTTATAAACTTAGAAAGTTGCTGGAATAAGACGTTTTGTGGTGGCATGCATTTTCTGAAGGATGTGAAGCCTGAAGCTTTAATGTCTGTCATTATTTAAAGACTTCAATTCCCATTGGTTTGCCAGAAAAATAAAATTTTTATGAGGAACAGACCAAAACTATTAGGCAAAAAAATCTGTACATTTTGCAAAAATCTAGACAGTCAACAGGTACTGCCACGATTTTAGGAGGGACAGTACAGAAATACAAGGAAAACTGTGTACTTTTTAAATTTAGTTTTGCAGAACATACCTGATTTTTCTTTTATTTTGCTCTGTCCTCTAAGCATATGCCAATAGAAAAGTCTAGCCACTCAATGGTACTTCAGCTGCTGGACTTTATTCTGTTGGCATATACTCAATTTACAGTGGGCATGTTGGTTGGGCTGTCCAATCAGCATGTGCGTTTTTGAATGGCAATGAGCCATTACTGTATAAATAAATGTGTGTGTGTGTGTGTGTGTGTGTGTGTGTGTGTGTGTGTGTGTGTGTGTGTGTTTGTGTATATGAGTATATTACTAATGATCACAGATCACATTGATCGAAGCACAAGACATCAAGCAATTTGATCTACAGTTATTTACAGCAAAGATGAAAAACATCACAAATGAATGATTATGAATAAAAACAGTAGAGTTACATTTGCAAACATGAATGTCCTTACCTAAAAACAACAATAAACTGAACTGAATGTAAATAAATCTTTAGAAAACTACCTTTACATTGATGGCTCCACACCCACCCTCCTCCCATGAACAGACTCTGCCCCTCAAATCCTCAGAACTTACATATACCAACTCTATGTGATTGCACAACTGTAAAACAAGGAAAAACACAGAAAATTATGTTATAGACAGTGTTCAGCAACTCGACTATAACATAATGCGTTCATCTCTATTACACAACAGAAATCAAAAATAAAAGAAACTTTCAACAAAAACAGATGGGACTCGTATCATAGGCTCATAGGAGGTTACTAGGTTAATGGGCCTGGGGCCCTTACAAGCCTTGCTAAGATTTTATCCCCAAGAAAGAAACCTCAGTCAGTACCTGTCACTCCTGTCAATGAGAGACACAGGTGGAACCCCTGGGACAAATTTGTGGTTTCCCATCCACTCATCGAGGTTGCACTTGAAGAGGGGCAGCAAGGTATTCTGTTTGACATGTATGGGAAGTCTATCCCAGAGACAGGGCAATCTATGGGAGAAAAAACTATCTTGACAGCAGGTTTTGTTGATGTCACATATTAGATTTAGGTCCTTTGAGTGTGTAATCTGCAAGGAGTTAGACTTACAGATATGGAGCATCTCTAGTAGGGCAGGGTCCAATATTGCCTTGCAGGTGAGACAGATCACCTCTGAGCAATCTGTATGATACTGAGTAGAGTGATAATGATTTGAGCCTGTCCACATAGGACAGGAGTTGGAGTCCATGGATTTGCTTTGTGAGGTATTTCTGTGGCCTTTCCAGTTGGTGCAGGTGTTTGGAGAGTTACATACCAAATGGGGCATTATACTCAATTATTGGCCTAATGAGGGAGGGGTACAGAGAGGTAATAACCTCCTTTTTTCTGGATGCGATCGCTTTACTTATGAGATGAACCAAGTAAAAGGCTTTTCTGACCACTGCCATTACATGATGGTCGAATGTGAGATTGTTGTGAACCTGAGTACCCAGATGTCTCACCACAGGTTGTGTGCTTACAGGTTGCTGTTGATATGGTAATCAGTAGGGACCATGTTTTGCCGAATGGTATGATGATATTTTTTTGCATTTTACTTAAGGCCATGACTTTGGCACTCATTTGTTGCTGTGAGACCCTCTTGCAGTATGTTAATATCATTTGGGTAGTCAATGACAGCACCCAACTTACAGTTATCCACAAACTTAGTCAGCCACAGGCCTTTTGTCTTTGTCTGGACCTCTGAGAAGTAGATGCCAAACAGTAGGGGTCCTAG
This sequence comes from Protopterus annectens, assembly GCF_019279795.1. NCBI lineage: Eukaryota > Metazoa > Chordata > Ceratodontiformes > Protopteridae > Protopterus > Protopterus annectens. The sequence goes on along the minus strand of NC_056727.1, from coordinate 1,228,391,927 downwards.
GACAAATCCCTGGGGAACACCACTAGTGTCAAGTCTGCTGTCAGAGGTGGAGGCACCTATTTTGACCTTGTGGGTCCTATCAGTGATCCAGTTGGCCACCCACCTGATGAGATAGGTATTTAGGCCAGGTTGTGTTAGCTTTTTGATGATGATTTTGTGGGGAATTGTGTCAAAGGCCTTGGTCAAGTCAAGGTAAGCTGTATGTACTAACTTCCCCCTCATCCAAGGCTTTGGTGACAGTCTCAAAGAAGTCAACCAGGTTAAACAGGCAATATTTGCCCTTGACAAATCTGAACTGGGTGGGGTCAAGTGCTTAGGGATTGCCTATGTCCTTGTTTATGATAATAATATGCTCTATGGCTTTACAGATCAGACTTGTCAAGCTAACTGGGTGATAGTTTCCAGGGTCAGTAGTGGCACCACTTTTGTGCAAGGGGATGACATTGGCAGTTCTCATCTTTGCTGGAATGAAGACTGTACTTAGGCTATGGTTGAATAGGGTGCTCAATGGTGAGGCTAGTTCTTGCTGGAGATAATGCAGAATACAGCCTGGGATACTTTCAGATCCCATGAAAGCTGTGTTCTTTGCCTTGGATAGGGCCTTTAACACTTGATCTATGGAGATGTGAGGTGCAGGACATGTACTAGGGATGTCAAAGGGGCCTTTGCGGGGATGGGGGGTGAAGTCTGCACTCAACCTATCTGCTAGCAGGTTGGCTAAGTCAACAGGATCAGTGTAAGTGGTACTGTTAAGTACTAATTCAGAACAAACCTGGGCTTTGCCATGGAGGTTCCTGATGTAAGTGAAGAAGGCTTTGTGGTTTCCCTTTGTTTTGGAGGCTAGTTTCAATTCATAACTGGCTTTGGAGGTTTTCACTGGTAATCTAATTTGCTTGCTGAGGCTGAGGAGGGAGTTTTTCCAATTTGGAATTTGTTTCTTTTTACACTTATACAACAGTTTATTCCTTTTGTTGTAAAGCGTGTTGATAGAGGATGTCCACCAAATAGGTTTGTGTTTCCTTGAGGAGCAGGTTTTAGTTCTGTTGGGTATGGCTGAGTCCATGCAATTGTACAGATGCTTGTATACTGCATTGACGTACTGTTCAGCATAGTTGTCTGCATCCTCTGAGGGGGGCGGTGGTGTGAAGTGACTGATACCCTCCCTTAGGAGGGTGTAGTTAGCTTTTGAGAAGTTTTTTAGCCTGGTTAGAGCTGGGAGGGTTGGATGGGATAGAAGCTTTGAATGAGACAGACCGATGATCTGCTCTCACCAGGGAAGAACGTGCTACGGAAGTGTTGCGGCGGTCACCCATGTTGGTGAGAACCAAGTTCAGAATGTTATCTCCCCTTGTGGGGGATGAGACGAGCTGGTCCAGTGCATTAGAATTGATGAGGTCAAGAAATTGTTGGATGAGTGCATTAGTGCAGGAATAATTCACCCAGTCTATGGTGGGGTAGGATCAGGGTGTTAGGGGGTACCTTGATGGAGTCGAGTAGGTCCAGGTAGGTGGAGTGGGTGCCCTGAGTCATGGGCAGGGTCTACAGCTGGCTATAACTTGGATGGGTGTCTTGCCAACTGTCCATTACACCTGGAGTAATTCCAGTGCATCATGCTGGCAAACCAGTTGGGAGGTGTGCCTCTTCTTAATGAAGATAGAGACTCCACCATACTTAGTCTCCCAATGTCATTTTGGGGTCAGAATGTGTGGAATGAGGTATAGCCTGGTAATGCAGGGGTTCTGAACCAAGTTTCCATGACTGAACAGACATCAACATCTTCCAGTGCAAGGAAAGCCTCCAGTAAGTGCATTTTCAGGTTAGGTCTCCTAGCGTTAAGCAGCATGACCTTCAGTTTGCTTTTTGACAGATCTTTTATATTGGAAGGTTTGTCTTTGGGACATAGCCTAAAAAAAGGTGCAATGGGGGAGGCAAGAACCTTGGCCAGGATCCAGAATCCCAGAGGTGACATGTAGAAACCATCTCTGGCAAAGCATCAAGGCCTGTCAACTATGTCATCCCAGGCAGACAGGTACTGTATCCCCTTGGAAAGACACCAGAAACTAAGGCAATTGTTGAAGTCAATTATTTTTTGTTGGTATTGTGGTATCATTCTTGTTGAAGGTAGGATGCTGCTTAGGGCTAGGGTCATACCTGCCTGACACACATACTCTGAGAGCTCAATCATGTCTCTCTTCATATAGTCCAGGGAGGTACATCTCGAGTCATTCACACCAACATGGACAATGACAGTGTTATACTTGTACCTGTTGTGGAGAGACTTAAGTGCATGCATGATGTGGAGGATTCTGCCACCTGACAGACAACTGACCATGACCTTCTCCTTGTTGAGCCTGGTGAGGGAGACATTGGTGTGTCTCACAATTGAGTCACCAATGACTAGTATGTTTGGTTTATTGTTATGCCTTATGGGTTGCATTGGTTTACTGTTATGCCTGTTTTTGTGAGACACTGGTGTGTTTGCTGTATGTGATGTGTCTGGTGTTGTGTGTGAAATGTTTGTGAGTGTGTTTTGGAGGTCTCTGTTGTTTAGGTAAGTTTCTATTGAGGACCTCTGCATAGGTGTGTGTGTGTGTGTGTGTGTGTGTGTGTGTGTGTGTGTGTGTGTGTGTGTGTGTGTGTGTGTGTGTGTGTGTGTGTGTGTGTGTGTGTTGTGCTTGGCTATGTGATGTGGGTGGTGTCATGTTTGTGCTGGCAATCTCCTCTTTGTCAAGAGGAATTACTGTGGCATGAGAGAGCATGGATTCCGGCTTACTAATGTAGATGCATTTCTTACAAGTAGAAGAATTATGTGCTAGGAGAAGCAGGCTGTCAATGAACATGAGGCAGTTGCTACACTGTCTCAGTATGTCCATGTCAACCAGGCTGGCTGGAGAAACTGATAGGAATTGTCCAGACATAGTGTTCTGAATACCTGGCAGACTTATGGAGAGAAGGTTTCAATAAGGGTTTGTCCACAAGAGTGTAGAGCACAAAAACCTTCTTAAATGTAAAATAACTAACCTGAAGCACAAGTGCTAAAACCAAAACTAAGATGCTTAGAATAGCAAGTAAATTTAATCAGGCTACTAACAATCTGTAATAAATGCAGCAGAATAAGAGCACTTGAACACTTAAGAACACATAGCAAAGCAAAGTAAGGTAATAAAGTAAATAGAGCATAGTTACAGTAAGAGCAGCTGAATAAAGTGTAATTTTTTTTTGTTAAGTGGAGAGGGAGGAAACAGAAGATAATTCAAGATTAAGAAACTAAAGGGGTTGTCCCAAATGCTCTCTCTCTGTACACATTTTATTGAGCAAATGAAATGGGGCTCAGAGGAGTGTCCAAGGACAAATTTACAGCAGGGGAGCGCAATTCCAAAGCCACCAAGTTTAAGAATACAGCAACACTTGGGCAGCAGGGTGGGAAAACAAACAAACTGCAGAGAGAGAGAGAGAGAGAGAGACCACCAATATTCAATTAATATTCAATTAAACAAATAAATAAATGCAGTACAGTTTTGCTAACTATCAGTGAAACAGAACAAATGCAAATAAGTATACTCATATACGCTTTGTATATCCAGATGGTTGTAGAATCAGTCACAGCCAGCTAAAAAGCTCTGCTACTGAGCACAAATACACAGAAATGTAACTATACCAGTAGTATAAAACAAAATATAGACCCCCCCAGGCAATCAGATAAACACAAAACTTCACAGAGTGCAAAGCACCCCCCACTACAAACAACATGCATTGAGAGAGAGAGAGAGACCACCAATATTCAATCAATATTCAATGAAACAAATAAATAAATAGATGCAGTGCAGTTTTAACTATCACTGAAACAGCACAAGCACAAAAAATATATTTATATCACCTTTGTATATCCAGATGGTTGCAGAATCAGTCATAGCCAGCTAAACAGCTCTGCTACTGAGCACAAATACACATAAATGTAACTATGCCAGTAGTATAAAACAAAAGATAGACCCCCCGCCCAGGCAATTAGATAAACACAGAACTTCACAGAATGTAAAACAACCCTCACAATGAAACCGGCTGGCTTGGAGCTCAAGTGTTGAACTAGTCCTGAGAAACAAACTGGAGAGAGAGAGAGAACACCAATATTCAATCAATATTAATGAAACGCGGTGGTGGTGCTGTGGTAGCGTTGTCGTCTCACAGTAAGACGCTGTCTGGTTCGACTCTCAGTTAGATCGTCTTCTGCGTGGAGACATGCGTGAATGGGTGTACCTTCGTTGAAGGTTGTGCGTCAGGGCTGGCAACTCTGTACTTAAAAATCAACTGCCAATCATTAGCGGACCGGAGTTCCACTGTGGCAACCCCTAGCCGGGAAAAGCCGAAAGTCACAGCAACAACAACATTAATGAAACAAATAAATAAATGCAGTACAGTTTTGTTAACTATCACTGAAACAGAACAAGTGCAAAAAAGTATACATATTTCAGCTTTGTATATCCAAATGGTTGTAGAATTAGTCACAGCCAGCTAAACAGCTCTGCTACTGAGTATGCATATATATATATATATATATATATATATATATATATATGTGTGTGTGTGTGTGTGTGTGTGTGTGTGTGTGTGTGTGTGTGTGTGTGTATATATATATATGCGTGTGAGCACACACACACACACACACATGTATTTATGTATAAAATTGCCTGTTTTATTTCTGAGGCCTTTCTCCCCAGGTCTCTGTTGAAAAGGGGAGGGGGAAAGTCCAATCGCACTACCTTGGTCAACAAAAGCAAAAAGCATTTTATATATATATATATATATATATATATATATATATATATATATATATATATATATATATATATATATATGGTTTCATTCAATTGATTGAAAACTCAAACTATCAAAAACCAAAATGTTACAAACTCAAAATATTAAAAATTGGAATTTGCCCTTTTCCAGCAATGTTGTGTGATCTTGGTGTTTGTATATATAATTAGTAGGGGTGCAGGAGATGTTTCCCTCTGCATTACAGCACTGTCTTTGTCCCAGATGAGTGGAAAACAGCAACCATAATCCCCTTGCACAAATGCTGTCCCTCAACTGACCCCAGGAACTATAGACCCATAAGCCTAACCAGCCTTATCTGCAAGGTCATGAAAGAATCATCACTGATCTTATCAACAAGGATATAGGTGAACCTTCAAACTCTTGGCCTGACCCAGTTTGGCTTTGTTAAGGGCAGATCTTGCCTGCTAAACCTGGTGGACTTCATTGAGAATGTCACCAAAGCTCTGCATGAAGACAAAACAGTTCACACTGCCTATTTTGACCTAGCTAAGGCCTTTAACACACTCTCTCATTAATGCATCATTGAGAAACTCACCCAGTTGGGGATTAAGCCTTACGTCACTAGATGGGTTGCCAACTGGCTCACAACAGAACACATACAGTCAAAATTGGGGAGGCCAACTGTACTAGCAGATCTGTTACCAGTAGTGTTCCACAGGGATCTGTCCTAGGCCCCCTACTGTTTGATATATATTTTTCAGAAGTCCAGGTGAAAACAGATGGCCTATAGCTTACCAAGTTTGCTGATGACTGCAAACCAGATGCAATCATCGAATCTCCCAAAGATGTTAACATACTACAAAATGGGCTTACACAGACAAATGATTGGTGTCAAAGCCACAAACTTAAACTAAATACAGAAATGCATTATCATCCCCTTCGACAAAGGAGAAACCCTGATAATTATATTATTAATAATATCCCCCCTAAGTTCAAACCCAGTGGTGAGAGACAGACATACCAGAACAGATCAAGTCAAGATCCTCATGAAAAAATAAGCCATCCTGGTGGACCTCCAGCATAAATAGGTTATACAATAACAGAAAGAAACTGCTGTCAAAAAAACAAGAGAAAATGGTCTCTGCAAAAGAAAGAACTTCCTCCAGAACATAAACAAGCAGATTAGACATCTTGTAGAGTTCTTTAAAGCTAATTACAAAACTAAATTAGCATCCACTGCTAAGGTAAATCACAAAGCATTCTTTAGCTACATCTGAAATCTAAAAGGGAAGGCCCAGGTTTGTGCTGAACTAGCTGTGGACAGTACCACCTATACTGAACCTGAGGATATTGCCAATCTGCTAGCAGACAGGTTTGGCGAAAACTTCACCCCCTGTCCCCACAAACCATAACCCATAACATACCTGTCACTAGTCCTCTGCCTTGTATCTGCAGACAGTAAGTTGTAGCTGCACTCTCCAAGGCCAAAAACAAAGCTTCTATGGAACCGGACAACATTCCAAGCTGCTTATTAAATGGTCTAAAACAGGAGTTAGTGGAAGCGCTGAGCACATTCTTCAATCTTAGTCTAAGCACTGTCTTTGTCCCAGATGAGTGGAAAATAGCAACCGTAATCCCCTTGCACAAATGCCGTCCCTCAACTGACCCCGGGAACTATAGACCCATAAGCCTAACCAGCCTTATCTGCAAGGCCATGAAAGAATCATCACTGATCTTATCAACAAGGATATAGGTGAATCTTCAAACTCTTGGCCTAACCCAGTCTGGCTTTGTTAAGGGCAGATCTTGCCTGCTAAACCTGGTGGAATTCATTGAAAATGTCACCAAAGCTCTGGATGAAGACAAAACAGTTCACACTGCCTATTTTGACCTAGCCAAGGTCTTTGACACAATATCTCACTCATACATCATTGAGAAACTCACCCAGCTGGGGATTAAGCCTTACATCATTAGATGGATTGCCAACTGGCTCACAACAGAACACATACTGTCAAAATTGGGGATACCAACTGTACTAGCAGATCTGTCGCCAGTGGTGTTCCACAGAGATCTGTGCTAGGCCCCCTACTGTTTGGTATCTATTTTTCAGAAGTCCAGGTGAAAACAGATGGCCTATAGCTTACCAAGTTTGCTGATGACTGCAAACTGGGTGCAATCATCGAGTTCCCCCAAAGATGTCAACATACTACAAAATGGGCTTACACAGACAAATGATTGGTGTCAAAGCCACAGACTTAATCTAAACACAGAACTGCATTATCATCCCCTTCGGCAAAGAAGAAACCCTGCTAATTATAGCATTAATAATATCCCCCCTAAGTTCAAATCCAGTGGTGAGAGATTTAGGAACACAAATTGATAGCAGCCTTAATTTTGATCATCAGGTATCTACAGTAGCAAGGAAGGCTTTATACATTGCACACCTCATAAGTAAGGGTATAGGATCCAAAGCTAAGGAGGTTATAACTCTCCTGTAGTTGTCTCTCATCAGACGAATAATAGAATGCAATACTGTCTTCTGTATTTACCTCACCAGACATCTGCAGCAACTGGAGAGACCTCAGAGGTTTCTCCCCAAGAAAATTCAGGGCCTACACACATTACCTACATGGACAGACTGAAGGCCCTATCACTTTACTCAGTATTGTATAGACTGCTTAGAGGTGACTTGTGCCTGGCCTACAGAGAAGTCTCAGACCCTGCCTTGATGAAGCTGCTGCACATCTGCAAATTCAATGGGACATGATTCACTCACTCTAGGGATCTTAAACTAGCCTGCGATATTAACAGGACATGCTGGAGAGACAGATATGTCTCCCAGAGATTGCCACTCCTCTGGAACAAACTCCCAATTCATGTAAAACAGAGTTCCTTATTGACCCTATTTAAGCATAACCTGGACAACGGGATGGGTAAACATAAATTTGCACCAGGGGTTTCACCTATGTCCCTCTTAGACAGGAGCAGCTGGTGCTGATCTTAGATTTGCATGCAAATATAGACTATATATCTTGGTCCACAAGGAAACAAGGGTATAACATGGCTAGGCTTATAGAGGTCTTAGGGCCAATAGCATATAATCCTATGATCCTATGAAATCCCCTCACTTCTGCAAGAGACAATCCTTCCAAGCAACCCTGATCCTCCCTTTCAAGCATGAATGGTGGCTTCTGAAGTCTCATCCAGGGAAATCACGCTTCCCAGTGCCCCCCTAAGGGCACACAACTCTACTCAGCATCTGCGAGAAACGAGCAGGTCACACCTATTTACTCCTCCCTTTTCCTGCTTGGCTCTTCTGATGCCAGGGCCACTAATCAAACCTCACTCACCTGTATCACAGTCAAGGCTCCATTCTTCTGCACCATGGAGCCAGACTTTAGTGGATACACATTTAAAGGGGACAGAAGTGATGCCCATCCGATCAGCAACAACAAAGGTAACTGAAAACTAAGGTTAATGTTGCCTTAGCAAATTGTCAGTGCTAACTGCTCTTAGTTCAAATCAGAACAATTTAAGACATTTGGAATAGAAAACAGTATTAAACAATTTAAGTATGGACTTAGGCATCAGTCACAATGGAGTTGAATGGAAAGTTAGGAAAAGAATTTGAGAAGACTGCTAAGGAAATGCACTGTAATGGAAAGTCCCTTTAATAAAAACAATGTTTTGTTCACTTATTATAATTCCATGCACGTAGTCACTGGTACCACACCAGCAATGGTGTTCATGAACAGGAAACTACATGCTAGATGGAACTTGATGAAATCAGGTGTGTAGAGGCACCTGCACAAAACACAATGTCCATGCTTGAGGGATAATAAGACTAGCAAATTGCAAGTGGATTAAATTATTTGAAAGAAGGGGCACTGTTAATGACAGGAAGGTTACACTTAGAAAACACTTAAACTATTTGAGAAATGTTCAACAAGTTGCCTACTACCAATTATGAGACAGACGGGTGCATAGATTCATAGATTCATTGGTTTGTAACTCTAAGGCTTGGGTATGCATGGACCGATAGTAGCAGGATAACTGACCGTGGCCATTTGCAGAAGAAAATTACCTACCAGTTTCACACCATGAGAAGAATGAGAGGTATGTATTAGGCAATTAGTCTGCAGATCATTACAAGCTTTGCCAATAACACATATTCATAGGTTCCCTCTCTTCAAGGAGGGCAATACACGATAGACTGGAGGAGAATTTGAGGCTGCCTATCCAGTTATTTAGGTTTACCTTGAATGTGATAAGTGTGTTACTCTGCTATACATGTAGTGGAAACTAGTTCCAGACGTAGGAGATACATTGGGATATGAATGCATCATGCCATTGTGTTTTATTTATCTGTTGATAAAGGTTTAGTTACTTTAACCCTTTATTTGAGGAACTATTTGCTTTGTGAAGGCTCAGATCTCTCATGGCTTGAAAGGCTAGACACAGATCCCAAACAGGAGTCTATAAAAATGATTATAGGGAGAGAGCTGCTAGTCTGTCTTGATAACTTAAGATTGTTGAGACCACTGATCTTTTTAGCTAGGAAGCTCTGAGGTCTCTCACGTTGAGTGATATGTTTAGACAAATACATGCCAAAAGGAGCATAATATTCAACAATGGGTCTGATGAAATGTGTTCAAAGGGGAATTAAGACTTCTTTGGATGTAGAAGGGATGTCTTTGGGAATTAGATGAGCCAGAAGGAATGCTTCAAAGTTACTACAGTGACTTGATGGTCAAAAGATAAGGAATTATCTACAAGAGTGCCCAGATCTCTTATGACTATATCTAATTAGAGGGATAGGTCACCTATATGGTATGCAAAAATGTTTTGTTTATCAAAGTCAACTATATTACATTTTTTCAAGTTTAATTTGAGACCATTTATTCTTGCACTAATTGTTAACATGAACTAACCCATCCTGGAGGACTTGTGAGTCAGTGGAAAATCAAATAACAACTCCCAATTTACAGTTGTCTGCAAACATAGATAAACTTATAGGCCACGAATATTCTCTGACGATCTGAGAAAAAGATACAAAATAGGAGATGGCCCAACAATGAGCCCTGTGATATACCACTGGTAACTTTTTTGCTTTCAGATGTGACACCTGTGACTCTAACCACATGATTTCTGTCACACATCCAGTTAGCTATCCACCGCACATGATAAGGCTGTATATTCAGATTTATAAGTTTGTCAATAATGCCTAAATGGGAAATAGTGTCAAAAGCCTTGGCTAGGTCCATGTATCCTGTATGTACTATTTAACTACCATCTACTGCTTTGGAGACTTTTTCAAAGAAATTAATGAGGTTAAAGAGACAGGACCTTCCATTCTCAAAACCAAACTGATGAGGGTCCAGGTTTAGCAGATTTTCAATATCAACATTAATGAGGTCTGAGATGTATTCCATAGCTTTACATATGAGGCTAGGGAAACTAGTGAGTCTGTAGTTACAAGGGTCTGATTTTGGGAAACCCTTGTCAGCATCATTATGGCTGTTTTCCAGTCTTCAGGAATGTAAACAGTGGAGAGGCTTAAGGGTTTAAGTAGATGTTCAAACAGACCAAATTTGGTACTGATAATCAGGCAACCTAGTATATTATCAGGGCCCATGAATGAGGTATTCTTAGCTCTCAAGATGGCTGACTGGATTTTTCCCATAGTAATTAAAGGGGGTAACTGTGAATATGAAATGTATAGAATAGCCATAACTATGGATGGGGTAAATATGCACTAAATTTGTCGGCTAGGATATCAGCTATTTCCTTAACATCAGAGTGGGTAGTATTATTGTAGATTAGCTCCAAACATTATTGGGTATTAGTTCTTAAGTTCCTGATATTGTTAAAGAAAGATTTGCAGGTGGTTTTAGGGGATATTTTAATTTCATATTTGGCTTAAAGCTTCCTAATGATTCCCTTAAGCTCTTTGCTACTTTACTTAAGTGTGCACTTAAGGTAAGTTAAATGAAACTTTTTATAAACATTAAGTAATTTTGTTCTCTTGTTATATAATTTATTTCTATTGGTATTCCACCAAAAGGGTTTCTTTTTAAATTTCTCTTTATATTGGATGTGGATAAGGATTGCCTTATCAATACAGTTATATAAATGACAGTAAAAGTCAGAGGCGTAGGCAGTGGCTTTAGCCATAGGACCCAAAAGAATTAGCATTTATAATGTCAAGGAAGCTTTGGGCATGCCAGCCACTGGTAGTGTAGGTCAGCCAGCTTATCGATAGATAGTTCAAGTTCCCCAGTAGAAAGATGTTGGGTTTAATGACAATTTCATCCCTGGTGTTAAGATGGCCATTCTCCTCAGAAGGGATATAGAGGGTATTGTATAGTTAGCTATCAAGTAGTAATTACTCTTTCTTAGGGTGATTTGGACATCTGGGAGTTCAAATTTGATGTCACACAGAATTGATCATGAGATGATGATATCCTTAACAAATACTGATACTCCCCACCAATTTCAAGTAGATCTGAAGAGATGAGACACACTAAAACCAGGGATATAGGAAGTGATTTCATTGTTTTGAAGCCATGTCTCTAAAATCACACATATATAAATGTGTTGTTGTGCATATGTTCCATGTTCAGCATTTTTCTTTTTTTTTTTGACTGTGTGAGTTAGAGAGAGAGCTATTATGTTATGTTCCAAATTAGAATTTTTGAAATGTCAGTCAGAGATAGATTGCCTAAAAAAAAAATGCACTATGAGGACAGCAATAATTTTAATCAGAATGTGAAAGCTTTGAAAAGAGAGGTGCAGACCATCCCTGAAAAAGCAGAAAGTCTTGTGACTCATTTCATTCCAAGCAGACACATACTAGATCCCCCTATAATGTCACCATCTACATAACCAATTATTAAAGTCAATTATTTTGTCTGTGAATCCTAGCATCATTCTTGTTGATGGTAAAATATCACTGAATACCAGTGTCTTTCCTGCCTCAGACACATGCATAACAAGCTCAATCATATCCCCTGCTGTTTTTCAAGTCTATCTCAGTAGAGCCCCTAATGTCATTAACTCCCACACAGGCCACTATCAGGTCATAATCATATTCATTAGGGAGGAGAGTTCCAAGGGCCCCTGTTATATCCTTTGGAATGGCTCTCAAAAGAAAGGACCTTCTGATGTACTCATTGTCATCATGGTATTGGTGACTATCTCCACATTCTCAGTGGCAGTAATCCCAACACAACTAACCCCATGACTTGTGTATGCATGGGCCAGTAATAGCAGAGTAACTAGCCATGTCCCTTTCCAGAGGAAAATAGCCAACCAGTTTCATGCCATAAGAAGAATGACAGACTAGACTATTCTTGACAGCCAAATCCAGAATTTGTTAACCACCCATTCCAACAAGGATAACAGACCAAATTTTTAAGTGAACAGGGATAAATAACTAAAGTTAAGGAACACCACTGAGTGATACACACAGCTGTTTTCCAGTGCAGGACATCCCTAAACAGCATAACCAGGTTACTGTTCCAGAGTCCAGTGAGGCCTCAGTGATGCTGTTCTGGGGAATTGAAAAACTTTCCCTTGGGGCTAAAGATAAAGAGATTTTGTTGCTGAATGAAGACTCTCAAATGTTACTAAAATGTGTATGGAAAAGTATTACTATCAGTTAGGAAGCACTGAAGTTTAATACTGAAATGCTGTATGAAAATGTAGCAAAAAGCAATAAGAGTAACATTCATAATAATGGGAGGTTGGCATAACGGTTAAGGTGTTTACCTTACAGACATAAAGTTCAGGGTTTGATTTTCACATGGGGTAATTGGCTAGGCTTAAAATGGTCCCCAAGGGCAGTTAGCCTGGTACTTCTTCTGGCTTTTCCCGGTTAGGGGTCGCCACAGTGGATCACCTGTCCGCTCATGATTGGCAGTGGAGTTTTACGGTGTCGAGTTGCCAGCCTGGCACCCAACCTTCCGCAGAAGGCACACACTCACACCTAGGGCCAATTTAGAGTGTCCAATCCACCTACAGCATGTCTTTGGGATGTGGGAGGAAACCCCCGCGACCACAGGGAGGACATGCAGACTCCGCACAAAAGGCACCCCTGCTGAGAATCGAACCAGGGAACCTCTTGCTGTGAGGTGGCAATGTTAACCACTGCACCACCGTAGCTGCCCGCAGTTAGCCTAGTACTAATCTATGAAAATAAGAATCAGATGAATGAAAGGATTTTAAAGACACTAATCAACGTCATAAATGCCAACCCAAGTAAACTGACTTGTGGACTTCGGAATATAGCCTGAATATATACCATTAAGTAGTAATGTGTGCTCATTTAATTTGAAATGTCTGTTATTAAGCAGTTAATTTTGTCCGTATAAAAGTTATTTTATGTATGCAAAAAATGCAAAAGGGGAGAAGATCTCCATATGCACAATCCATGCATACACTGAAGGTGTATGCCTATATTGAGTAGGCACATGTACAACCCTTCAGCCTAGGCCAAGCAGTAGAGCAGCACTGTGCTGTCATTTATTTACACAAGACCAGGAAGAGGAATATAATCGTTTCTGTGCCAGAGCAGCTGTTTTCGTATAGAGTGAGCTTGTGCTGCTTCAAGGCAAAATCATTTATGTCTGTCTAGGACTGTGTCATTCTGGCCTTCATAGTCCATGGTTCTACACTGGGCAGCCATCAATAGAAAGTAAACTTTTCTTTTCTAAGTTATTTGTGTCCCCATACCCACTGACCATCAAAGGTCCCCTCAATCAGATAGCACCCTTGCATTTTCTTCTCCAGGGGTTTCACTCAGAGCTAAAGTGAGAAATATCTGGTAGAGGTGTCATTTAGGCAGCCATGAAGCTGCTTGTGAGTGTAGTGACATCCCAACAATGAGAGTATTCTGAATGGCCTAACACCACTCCCTGAGTGAGGGGATAAGCATATCACATCACTGTGGTGGCCCACAATACCCTCCACTTACAAAAGTGCACTTCTGTGTATTTGTTATGAAGGCTATCATCCACTGCTGGCTCATACCTCTCAGCCATTCATCTCCACAATGACGAACACTAGCCTTCATAATGTGGAACAAATGGGCAAAATGTGGAACAAATACTAATGCCTTACAACTTCAACTAGGAAAGTCATAGGATGGTCAAAATTTGCTGGTTTTAACTATAAAAAGATCTTTAAATGAATTAATGTGATTAATTTCTGTTTACCATGGATAACAGTGAAAAACATTCCTAGCACTGAATGTGTACAGACCCTTTCAAATGTGGAACCTCGGGGAACATGAACTTTTTAAGACTCCAAATAAGGTACATTTGTAATGAGGTACACTTGAGAGGTATGTGCTGGCTTGATGTGCTTAACATCAACCTGCAGGCCACTCCCTGCATCAATGTCCCCTCCAGCATACCTCTGAACCTCTTAGTGCAAGAAATCTGGACAAAGCCTGACACAATGTGGAGACAAAGGTCCAAAAATAGGTGCAGATCTTAAATCTTGCTCTTAGAAAGTTGCTAAAGTAACACTGTTTGTGTTAACATAAATTTTCTGAAGGATTTGAAGACTGAAACTCAAACGTGTCATTATTTAATGACTTAATTCCTCAAATTATCCCAGTGATTTGCCAGAAAACCACAAATTTCATGAGAAATAGACCAAAAATATTGGGCAAAAATCTGGACAGTTGAGAGGTATGCCCTCTACTGAGGGATAGAGGCAGTGTACAAGGGCAATTTTGTCTCTCCTTCCCACAGTACAGGCCTGCTACTGCTGTCAAGTGCTTGAATTGCTATTTAAACTTGGGTTACCTGGGCCATACTCAGAAGTTTTTCACCTGGACCAGTGCTGGCTCAATAGAAAGCAATCTTAAATTAATGGTGTGCCACTATTAATGGTCTGTCTATGTAAGCACTACTCTAATAAAAAAATGTTAAATATGAACAGCAGTGAATAAAAACTAATCTTAACTAATACTAGAAAATGGGCAAACATTACATCAGCACCCTGACTGGAGAACGAGTGTTCTCCAGCAGGGTATTAATGTACAAGTAATGCCTGTGGAAAAACTAGTCTGCCACTTCATGGTAGCATATCAAGCTGTCATGGAGCTCTGACAGAAAAAAATACTAATGGCCTCCATTATTTTACACTCACTAAGCAGTGCTTCTGTTGTTTAGCGAGTGTAAAATGTAAAAAAAAAAAGAAAGAAAGAAAGAAAATTAAAAAAAGTGTGTGTGTGTGTGTGTGTGTGTGTGTGTGTGTGTGTGTGTTTGTGTCTGTGTGTGTAAGTGTATGCATGCATGTGAGTGAAAGTGAGATCAATCAAGCCATTATTTTATGCTAAGCAGCACTTTTGCTGTTTAGTGTGTGTAAAAAAAATAAACAGAAAAAAGTGTATGTGTGTGTATGTATGTGTATGAATGTGTTCATGTTTTTGTCTCCATGTGTGAGTGAATGCATATATGAAAGCAGAAGAGACTGTGTGTGTGTGTATATGTATGTGTGTGTGAAAGAGATTGTGTATGCAAGTATGAGAGAGAGAGAGTGAACAGTGAGATTGATCAAGCTGTTATTTTACACTCGCTATGCAGTGCTTTTGCTGTTTAGTGAGTGTAAAGTAAAAAAGAAAAAAAAATTAAAAAAGTGTGTGTGTGTGTGTGTGTGTGTGTGTGTGTGTGTGTGTGTGTGTGTGTGTCTGTGAGTGATGGTGTATGTGTGTATGAAAGCACAAGAGACTGTGTGAGTGAGATAGAGAGAGAGAGAGACTGGAGTGACAGTGATTCCTGGCAGGAGCAGTTAAGAGGTACATACCTCTCAACTGTATAGATTTTTGCCTCATATGTTTGGTATGGTCCTCATAAAATTTTGGTTTTCTGATAAATTGCTAGGAAAGCATTGAGAACTGAAGTCAGAAAATAATGACAGGCATTTGAATTTCAGACTCCATTCTTTTCAGAAAATGCATGCTAATGCAGGACCTTTTATTCTGTCAAATTTCTGTTTGTAAAAGCAATATTTAAAAAAATGTCCCTATTTTGGGCCTTTGTTACCCAATATTTATGGCTTTGTCCAGATTTCTTGTTCTAAGAGGTTGAGAGGTATGCGCTCAATTTCTTACCTCAAAATATGTTTTTATATATTTTTGATGTAAAATGCTTTGTCCAATACCATTAACATATACTACAGCAAGTTTGAAACATAGCCGGAGCAACTAACATAAAAATATATATATATATAAAAAAATATAGTATAGTACTTAAAAAAAAAAAAGTAAGTAAAACACAACAGTTTTACAGAGAGCCCATTCTCTAAGTGCAATAATGCCCTCCAAGGTATGTGTTAATGTATAATTAATGCCCTTCCAAGGGTATACAGACCCTCTGCCTCTACACATTAACAAACACCCCGTCGGGCATTGCTTGCTTAGTTATCCATCTACTTACATCAGTAAACAACAGACAAATTAAAACTTGCTTTAGTCATAGGCATTAGTGGGAGTAAGCAGGAGTCCCTCAGTAGTGAATGCTAGTTAACTACTAAGGGTCTTATCTCAGTACCAGTAGATTAACTAATTAATTTTAGCTTAGCTGTTGGTAAAAAGAAAAAAGTTAAAAAGAAACTAATCTTAAATGAATAGTAACTTTTTAATAAACATCTGTGTACAGTGATGGCTCCCGGATCCTTTTTCTGACAGAATCACTAGCTCATATAAGATGTGAAGATTTTATATATATATATATATATTATATGTGTGTGTGTGTGTGTGTGTGTGTGTGTGTGTGTAAATAAATAAATGAAATAGATTACAGCATGTGTGCATATAAAACATACATACCTACCTATATGCCAATTGAAAGTCTGGTCGGTCAATGGTACTTCAGCGGACGGACTTTTTTTTCTGTTGGTATATGCTCAATTTATAATGGGCACACTGGTTGTTCTGTCTATTCAGCATGCTCGTTTTGAATATTAATGAGCATTTATTGTAGAATTTAATGGATAATGTGTTTAAGAAGAGGTGTGCATTTATATCTCTAAAATATACTAGAAAGCTTGAGGATGTATAATAGAGGTATTCCAGAGAGACTTACAATTGGAAGGTGGTTTAAATGTAGCTCTTAATCCAGGCTCAGATGCCATGGCTATACTGCACACAAAATTTACAGCAGCAATGCATAGAAGGATTGGTTTAAGGGCGTGCAGGATATTCCTATTCAAAAGATGTATACTGTCATTTATACCACCATCTAGAAATATGTACATTTAATTGTCACTGGGGTTCTGCCATGAACTAGATTTATGTTATCTGTTTACTTACTTTGTGTTTGATATTCTTAAAGGCAGACCAGTCCAAAATGATCCATTATAAGCTATGACTTAGGCCACAAGGCAAATGGAACTACAGACAAACAGTTAAGTCAATCAATATAATCTACACATAAAACACTGTTATACAAAATACAGCTAATCTACACAACAAACAATGAACTTAATATGAAAGAAATTATGTAACAGACTTTTTAATTCAATCCACAATAGTCCAAAGAGAGCACTGTTAAATCCCTAATGCCAAAAGACTTACTGCAGAAAGATCAAAGTCAAAAGGACAAATGTCAAAAACATGACAGCATACATGGCAGAAGCATAAAATATTGAATAGGCTAGTATGTAAAAAGTTTTGAAACACTAGATATCGGCAACAGCAGTCTGTTACTTTGGAACACTGTAAACCATGAAAACATGAGAGTGTAATCTCGCCATGCTTCTCTACCCCTGATCAGGTATAAACTCATACCTCCAAATAAACACATATAAGCACGAACAGGAACACCACTGCTGGACACAAGAACTTCTTTATTAACAGGTTCTGATACCTCAGCTTCTTGCCTTCTGGTCCAGCAGTGGTGTTCCTGTTCGTGCTTATATGTGTTTATTTGGAGATACTCTTTCGTTTTGATGTGTGTGGAAATAAACTCATACCTCTCAACCATACTGAATTCCTCAGAATTTATCAGTTTTGAGAGCTAAATAATGGGGTGTCATGAATTCCCAAGTGGCCCCTTCAAATCCCTATTTTTTTTTTACAATTTTTAGTTATGGCTGACATCAGCACGCATCACCAGCATATACTACATCATCAATGTGCAAGGGCATGCGTGATGACATCAGCTTCATGAGGCAGTACCTGACTACCTGTCGGAGACTCTAATGAGAGATTTTAAAAAATATATATATATTGTTTACAGCCACAGCCCACCCACGACTTGTCACTGTGGCAACCAATCAAAGAGGATATTGTGTCAATGTGATGATGTCACATCAACGTGACAATGAACTCGGGCCCCGAGGACTAATGGAATCTGCATGGACTGGATGGAATAGCAGCAAAGCTGCAGCAGGCAGCATAGCTGCATAGTGCAACTTCTGCAGTGCAGAGGAGTGAGGGACAGACAGACACCACACCCAACCACCAGTGTCTGCAGCATGAGGAAATTTACTTTCTCCTTTATATCAAGGTAAGTAAAAAAGAAGACAAGACAAGCCAAGCCTGCTCTGAACTAAGCAAAATTCTGTTTTTCAGTTATGCTGCAGGTAAGCATTTTCCTTTTTCTTTTTGTAAGACTTTTTTGTCTGAATGAATAAAATTAAACAGTCTAACAATTTATTAACTTCTGCATTGCTTTGGCATTGCCAAAGTATTGTCAAAGGACAGTTTTGTAGAACTTCCAGAATATGCACCAATGAGCGAGATTATGAGAATGAGACACAATGCTTGAAGGAATATTTTGTAAGTCGAGGCTATAAGCAATGAGAAATATATGAAGCAATGTTGGAAACTGAAGCCCAACAGCATACTAGGGGCTGACCATATTTTTTAATAAGACTGTCTCAACATCAATGTGAACTGGCACTTTTCCTTGCAGGAAATGCAAAGCCTATAGTTATATTAATTCTAAGAATTGTTTTCAGCACCCCATAACTGGGAGAATTTTTCATCTAAGGACTTATGCAGATTATTCCACAAAGAATGTGATATACATTGCTGAATGTGACTCATGCAGTAGTTTTATCTTGGCAAGACAAACCGCTCAGTTAATGATCATATCTTGCAACATCTTTGTAATAGAACTAATGCCTTATTTCAGCATATTTCAATTCATGCTGGACATAGTTTTTTCTTTATGATATTGGAAATTGTTCTTGAAAACTTAAGAGGTGGGGATCTGACAAACAGAACTGAGTCTACTGAAGCACGTTGGATAGTGGATTTGCAGGTAGATAAACTGTCTGGATTAAATGACAAGGTGCCTTTAAAACTCTGTTGAAAGGGAGGAAATTAAGGAGATAATTTTATTAGTTGAAGCAATACTGGGACTCTTTAAAAATGAAGATGTTGTGGTTTCTATTAAGATCTGATGAAGTCAAATGCCAAAAGTGCTTATCTCCTGCTGTTTTATTACATTTTATTATTTATATTCTGTGCGTTGTTATTATTTTTACTTATTTTATTCTTACTGTGGGACCTCCTCACTGTGGTGTCAGCTCAAGTTGTGTGTTTGCTAGTTTTGTTTATTCAGTTAACTGCTTTAGCAGTTCCTGGAGAGTTTGTCCTGTTTACATTATTTTACTTTTGGTCAAAATTATTTTCCTTTTATCATAACACTTGTTGATATTATGATTCCACCATGTGGGTTTTGTTTCTTGGGTTTGCCTTGCTCTTGTTCCAGTGGGGTACAGCTGCATCTCTTCAGCTGTTTACATGTTGGTATAGTGTGGTGGTGTACATTTCTGTGTATTCAGTGGAGTTAACTGGGTTTGGAGGGGATTTGAAGCTTGCCTATGTATCACTTAGGAGTGAGTAATTTGTCTTAAAGAAAGTTTTAAAGGTACTTTTTGTGGAAGGGATCTCTTGTGTCAGTTTTATTTCAAAGGAGACTGCTTTATGGTAAGACCTAACAAATGAAATTACGCAAGGGGTGGTACAGGATGATCCAATATTAGTAAGTACAAGATCCAAGATGTTATTCCCTCTAGTGCATACTCTGACTAATTGTTCCCGGTCTTTTGTATTGATAACGTCCAGGAATTTCTGTGCTTATGGACTAGTGGTGATGTAGGTTTCCCAGTCTATAGTTGGATAGTTTAGATCACATAGGAAAATGGTATTGGGTGCATTTGTGTAATTAAGAATTAAAGTTTAATATTCAAGCTGTTGTATTCAGCTGTCTTCAGAATATATTTTCTGGAGAATCAAAGACATTTTTGGGTGCAGAACTGGCTAAAGAAAAATTAAAAAGTTTATCCAACAAGTGAGCCAGAAAATAGAAAGGGACGCTGCTTCTCATTCTTCTGACAATAAAGGTCATATAGAGACTTTGCCACTGAAACCTTTTTCAGTGTTCCAAAGGAGAATGCTTGTGTGACAGAAAAAAGAGCAACAGAGATAACTAGAAGAATCAGGAATACTTTGGACTTGAACAAGAGTCTGGTGTTGGGAGATGGAGATGAACAGGATGAAGACCAGCAACAAAGAAATTAGTGAATAAATTGGAGACTATAAAGTATCAAAGCCTGGACTTTAGCTGACTTTGTTAAACTTGTGGGTAGATTGTAAAGCATATACCCCACTTTATGTCATTAATGTTTGGAAGGACACTAAAAGAAAAAAACATAACTAAGTAAAACATTTTTTCTTATTAGTTTTTGTATAAAACATTTCATGATATATACTTCATGTTATATAGTAAAGCAGTTTTGTAGATATTTTAAATGTGGGGGTCTTTTCAGTGATTGTGCTTGTGTTAAAGATATTGCAGTAAACAAGTACTTTTTTAATTGTAAGAAATGTAGGCTTTACAGAAGCAATATTAAGTTAATATGTTGTGATTTTGGGCTGCTGGGGTGGGGATAGGGTATACAAGTACATTGATTATATTATATTATATTATATTATATTATATTATATTATATTATATTATAATTAAGATCATTTCTCTTATTTTTATAAAGGTGGATGTCTAGAGTAATGTTATTGGATTAAGCTTTAAGCAAGTGATGTTTGTAAGCAAGTAGGTAGACTTGAAAAATAAGACAAAATAATGAAAGCCAAGAACAATGCTAAGTTCTTTAAATCTGCAAAGATATTAGCTTTGCTTTTTTTACATTAGCAAATACTCTCACTGACAGTCAAGCTGTCTGCAGCTGAGCTTGTATATTCTGTTCTGAGTGAAATTTACAAAGATTCCTTTAAGCATCTGCAAATATGTTAGCTGCCTTTTTCTCTCATTGCTGACTACTTTACATGGAGACAAACTCTATGTCGATGCGAGTAATTAATCTTGAGAGTACTACACATTCTTTGCTGAAGGAAATGCAAAATTTCAAGGTACAATGACAAGCAGTTTAGTGAAAAATAAAGTCTGAAATTATCGGAAGTGAATAAGCGATAGAAGTCTCCTGAGCAACCTTAATACCTATGAAACTATAATCCTTTAATGCATTTAATAGGACACTGTACAACTTAGTTTTACTTACAGATAGTCAGTGCACTTTTGCTTAGGGCTAAAAGTTAATGTTTTCTGAAAGCATACCAGCTGTTTTTAACATCTGGAAGGGGAACAGAGATAAGGAAAGAACAAACACCAATCATTATAATTGGGAACACAGGCTGTAACATGTGCTTTAGCATATATAACCTTAATTTTAGGTTAATGTCTGTGGGTGCAGGTGTTGATTTGGGACAACTGTTTCTATCTGGAGGGTCAAACTTTATTTTTGAAGATGTACATAGTTTTGTCTGTTTGTTCAAAGATAACAGGGGATGGGTATTCTGAAATGTATTTAGCTTTTTGTTTGAGGGTATTCATTAAAACAAACTATCTTGAAAAATGTGTCATAGCTTGAAATGGAGATGAGAAGAAACAAATGTAGAAAAGATCAGCCTGCCAAACATTAGTGTGTGCATGCAAGACAATGTGGAAGGAAACCAAAGCACCAGGAGGAAAACCACGCAACCACAGAGAAGATATGCAGACTCTGCTTAGAATATCATAGCATTGAAAGAAACAATAACTTTTTATCATATGGCTACACTATCACATTATCTTGGAATGTAAAGCTATAGATAAAAAGAAAAGCATATTAAATTATATTATGAACTGTAGAGTGCAAACTGCAATGCTGTAGAAGATACATTTGGAAAGAAATGAGCACGTGACTTTGACAAAGAAAGGATTCTGGGGTGGATATTCAGCAGAATATCAGGGACAAATGAAAAGGGGAGTAATAATATTGATTGATAAAGGGACTCCAATAGTGACACAAGAGGGAAACAAGACAATAATGGTAAAATTGTGGCAGTAAGGGGTTGTTGGCAAGGGAGGAGGATTATGCTGGCATGTATTTATATTCCTCCAAAAACTGCTATTATGGAACTTAAGAAAATGTTGGGAAAAATAATCAGCTTTCAGTTGTCAGAAGGAAATATTACTTTTAGGTAAGGAATGGAACTTGACTTGCAATAGTGAGGATGTATCACAGGGACCTAGAAGGGAAATATAACAAAAAAGGGTAGATTTCTGAAGAAATTTATGAAAGTATTTGATGTGAAAGGCATGGATTTAGTCATAAGAACTTGGACAGAATTTACATATTATTCCCCAAGGTACAATAACTAGGCTAGACTGGATAGAAATTATATTTTGTAGGAACATGCACATTTAATTGAAATCTTCAACATATCCAAGAACTATTTCAGATTATGCATCAGCAAAAACTAAGATAAAAATGCAGGGTAATGAAGTGAAAATGAGACACTGGCATTTTCCCACCTACCTGGTAAAAAGAGAAACATTTAAGGAATGGGTAGTGGAAATTATTCATGAGTTATTAGAAAAGACAGTAATTTCTTAAAGTGACAGCTAGTGAGAGGGAGTAAATGAAAATGAAGATTAAAAACAAGGTAGAAGTAAAAGAAGAAGAGATATCATTAAGAAGTAATATTAATTTTTAGAGGAGCTAATAAAGGATAAAATATTGCAGAATACGGGGAATCTTGCAGAACAAGAAGAGGAACAACTACAGAGTGCTAAAGAGAAAATAATGGAGTGTCTGGTTAATATGCATGAGTTTAGAAAGTTTGCTGTTAAACAAATTGTTTTATAACAATTCAGGAGCACAAAACCTTTCAGCACAATGAGTTAGACAACAGAAAGCAGAAAGGGTTATAACCAAACTTAGGAAGTCTATAACAATAAAAATAATCAGAGATCATGTAGAGATTAATATTAGAGATATTTCAAAAAATGTATTTGTATAAAGCAGAGAAATTTGAAAATCAAGAAAGAGCACAAATGGAAATATTTGTGGAAGACTTAATTATGCCAAGGTTAGAGGAAGATGACGCTCAACAGCTAATAGTTAAGATAGGAGGAGATAAGATAAAAATGGTGATATATAATCAACTTGCAGGAAAGTCTCTAGGAACAGATAGTAAGTTTGGAAGTTAGGAGGGAAGGAAGTGATAAAGATCTTGAAGATTTTGTCTAACAGTATTCTAAAAGGAGGGGAAGCACCAACATATTTGAAGAAAGCTGTAGTGGTTGCATTATCCAAAGACAGTACAGACACATCAGACCCAGCTTCACATAGACCCATTTCAATTTTAAACCATGATTATGAAGTGTTTATGTCTATAGTAGCTAAAAGAATGGCAAAATCATTGCCAAAATTGGCAGATATAGATCAGTGTGTTTTTTTGTGTGGGCCAGCAAATATTTGACAACAATAATTGAGCAATGATGATCTGGAAGGAAGGAGAATGTAAGAAAATACTACTGTTGTTGGTATGCCTTGATGCAGAGAAAGCATTCAACCCAGTAAACTTGGATTTTGAGTAGGGCAACTGAAGCCTTTGTATTCCCTGATACAATAATAAGGTTTATTAGGAGGATATAATAAGGATCGGGGGCAAGAAATTATGTGGGAGGGTACCTCTCTGATAAGTTATGTTTGAACAGAGGAACCAGGTAAGGGGGTCCTCTTTCCCATTGTTATTTGCTTTATATTTAGAGCCATTGTCAAAGAAAATAAAAGGACTCAAAATAAGTGCAAGGATATAATTAGTATGGTAATCAAGAAAAGTTGGCATTATTTGCAAATGATATTATTTTATTCCTGATAAATCCAGAAAAGGATATCTGTGTGTTGTGGAACATTCTGAGACAGTTTCATGTCTTTTCAAGATATAAAATTAATGAAGATAAAACAAAGGCTATATCTGTAAATTATGTACCCACATACAAATTGGTTCGGCAATACCAACATTTATGGGGAGTAGATAAGATGTACTACTTAGGAGTATGGATTAAAAAAGTTTCTGTTATGGCAGTTAAGGATGTGTAGAAAGAGACAAAAAAGATAATACAAAAACTGAGAAACCTGAAGCTGTTATTTATGGACATGGATAATAAGATACAAGGGGACTTGAACCTCAGCACAGAAATAAATAGAACTTGCTGGCGAGACAGGTTCATAACCCAGAGGCTCCTTGTGGATAGAATTCCAGTTCATGTAAAGCACCTCACTGATTTTCAAGAAGAATCCTTGTTAAGTGGATGGGGATCATAGGTTTGTCCCAGGGATTACTGAGTCACTATTAGGAGGCACAGTAAACTAAACCGTTTGGTCATTTTGTTTTATAATTGCCCCAGGGCAGACAGCCTAGTATGAACCTATGAACCTATGAACAAGCAGTGAAAATATTTTTAGTCCATTAAGTTTTATGTATGGGTCAAACATATTTTTATCAATGAGAGGAGAAGTTGTGGGCAATAATTAATAAAGAGTTAAAGGAATTTATCTGGGCGGGGAAGAGGGTCAAAATTAAGTTGGATAGGTTGATCTTTCTAATAGAACAAGGTGGTTTATGATTACCTGATTTGAAGGGATATTTCAGAGCTACACAGTTAAGGCTCCTATGCCCAAAACAAGCAGAAGGCTATAATTCAAGGTAGAACTGGATGATAATGAAGCGGGGGGGGGGGGTTCAAGACATAAAGAGAGAGTCAGATTTTGGATACAGATACTTAAGGAGAATAATAACAACCATACAGAATATTATATTCATAAAGTATTCTAAGAAATAAGTCGACATGAGCATGGAGAAAGGATATTTTGTCAATAGAGATGACTATAAGAAGGAGTACAGAATATAGCAAGAGGTGGGTAGAATGTACTGGAGAAATTGGCAATGGGGTGAGGATATTGGGAGCAAATAACTAGAGATGGAAAAATAATAGAATGGGTTGAGGCCAAAATGATGTTTGGACCGCAGGCTAGAGACTGCCTTCCTTACCAGCAATTGATATCAGAGTATTGGCAAAGAGAAAGGGATGGGATAATCCTAAGTTAAAGACCTGCTCTGGTACAGTTTTTAGTTGAATCTAGAAATGCAACTGGTGTTAAAAAAGGGATGCTTAATAGGGCATATAGAATATTGTACAGTAACTATAAGAATCAGTCAGAGGAGATTACAAAGTATTGGGAAGAGAGACTGGAAAATCAATTTGCAAGGAAACAATGGGAGGATATATATATATATATATATATATATATATATATATATATATATATATATATATATATATATATATATATATGGCTCCCACATCTGCAACAAAGTCCAGAATGTTTATGATCTTTGCTAGGAAGTGTTTGCATAGGTATTTTATACCCCAAGCAGACTTCAAAGAATTGATCCTCATGACAGAAGGCAAATGTTGGAAGTTTGATGGGGAAAAATCGGTAAATGGAAACATATGTTTGGGATAATGAATTGGTGGATTTTAAAAATTCACTACAGACTCCTCTGAAATATTGGGTGAGCAAATGACTGTAACTAATGAAATTATTCTTTTGAGCTAGGACACAGGATCTGAATTGTCAAGAACAGTAAGGCCTTGTTAAGTTTAATTCTGTTGGCTGCCAAAAACAATTACTAGAAAATACAAATCAAAGTATAAACAAACTGGATTTGAAGTACTGAATATTATAAAAATGATAAAAGAACTGGAAGATGGATCTTTAGAAAAAGGAAGGAACAAATTACATAGAAATAAATGGAAATTGTGGAAACAATATATGCAGAATAATGTTCATGAGGAGGAAGAGTGAAGTATAAGGGAGAGTTAGGCAATTTTTATAATACTGGACTGATGACAGTTATAAAGAAAGAAAGAAAGAAAATATATATGATGAATAATGTATGTAAATAGAAAATGTTAATATGGTTTGTTTACCCTTCTGTTAATATATGTTTGCCTATGTCTTAAATGATATTTAATAAAGGTGTTTAACTTTTTTCATTATCTTTGTTTATTTTTAATGTAGACTGTGCATGTCATTCAGAAAAGATCTCAAATGGAAAGTACTAGTTGGACATATGGGAAAATGAAGCTATATAAAGAAAGAACAGTCACTACGAAGTCAGGAGGAAGTGAGCTAATGCATAGAACTATGTAATGGCACATAGAAGAAGAAATAGATGCTGAGAAATATATTTTAGACTTTGTGATCAAATCAGCAAGGGTATGAATTAGTCCCAGACATCATTCACAGAAAATGCAATAAATGTAAACGCCCAGGCACTCAGAACAAAGAAAAAAGAAAAACATTCAAAAATCTTACTTTACAAAATTTGAAGAATACTCCTTGATGTCTGAACAGCTTCAGATGAATCACAGAAAAACAAGAGTGAAACTGAGCACAAAGCTGATATCATAATGACAGGTGCAACAACAGCTAATGAGTGCACATTTAACATCTGAACTGCTAAGCATTTCTGAATGTCTGACCTCAGAATACTTGACTGTTGGGCTACTTTTTCTCTTTATATTTAAACACCTGGATCTCCAAAGTGATTCAGCATTTATCCATGAAACTTTCATGGTATACTTACATACAGAAAAATATTGAGCTGGGCTTCTACCCTCAAAGAAGACAAAGGACCAACAGCATCTTGAATTTCAGTGAAATTGTGATTTCATTTTTATGCCTCAATGCATACAAAATTGAAAATATACCTTTTATACAAAAACACTCCTCATAGATCTAAAATCACACCATCATTATACATGTATGTTTCTGATAGCTTTCATTTTATTGTGAAGAAAAATGAAAGAAGAAGGTTTATTTTTAGCTGTTTTGCTAAGCTTGCACTCTGTTAGTTTAGAAAAGCTATTCTGACCTGAATTCTACCTGCACTTCAAATGAAAATATCTCTCTGCTCCTTCAATATCTTGTTATGAAATTTTCTGGACAAGACCCCTTGATAATCCCAGTTTCATTTTATTTTGCACAGCCTAATAGCTTTTAGGGAAAGTAGGCAAAGGACTCTCAAACATGGGGATATGTCTCACAGCATGTGAAATATGCATATTTTGTTATAATGTATGCAAAAGTTAGAAACAATAGCAAATTATAATAGAGACTATTCAGATGGTCATCCATTGCCCACTGCATCTGGAAGACCCATGGTGGGTAGCCACTCATTATACTGGTCAGCTGTCTGTCTAGAGTTACAGCAATTTTATTTAAAGCTGTTGTTATGTTCGGCACTACTAACTCATTTTAGCTGGCCTGTATACTAAAGGTAACAGTAACTGATGTTATTGGTAGTATTTTTATTGTGCAATGAAAAATAAAATATATATATGTCCTACCATGAGTATTTGCATGTACTTGGGTGACTAGCTGTGTTTGTGGACGTGTAGTATGCATGACTGATCAGTACTGCTTATGTGTGTGAGTGAACAAATTCAGCTGCTTGTGGTATTAGTTGAACATCATTTTTTTTCTCTTAAGATACTACTGTCTGTAGTGATGTGCTGGATAACTTCAATATAGCTAGCATACAGATGATGAGGCAGAGGTTATTTGTTTTTGTCTGTATTTGTTAACTGGAGTACACACTATTGGACTAATCTACATAGACCTTTTTAGCATACTGTCTTCCAGACATTGAACCCAAGTGTGAAGAGACTTAATCATCTGAACTGTCCCAGATATTGCAGAATGTCTTGATTTCACTTCGCAGTTTTGTCCTGAACTTTGTAAATTTGTTGATTTTCTCGTAAATCACCAAGGATTATAATCATTCAATAATGATATAAATTAAGAGTTTCATACTTTTGGTTGTTCAGAAAATGCATGTTGACTTAAAACATGTTGTTCTATTAACTTTTTTAATTGAATTAACCTTCAGGACTTAATTGAATTAACCTTCAGGAATGCCTGGATCATCCAATCCCAAATAAAACCAAGACCCAATCCTCCAAAGGCAGGCATCCTGTCTGGTGGACCCCAGCCATAAACAAACTATACAATAGAAGGAGGAAGCTGCTACATGATAGAGCAAAATCCCAAAAAGCGAAGGCATCTCTGATCAGTATTAACAAAAAACTATGGGCACTCATAAAATTGTCTAAGGTCAGCTTCAAGAGAAAAATTGCACAGGACACTAAGGATAATCACAAGGCTTTCTTTAGTTATGTTAATAACCTGGGTGGGAATTCCCAGATATGCTCAGAATTAGTCCAAAATGACAAAAAATACACAGAACACACAGACATTGCCAACATCCTAGCTGACAGGTTCAGCGCAAACTCCCCACCACCACCAAAAGGGCAAATATCTATCCCAGCAGAGTGCTGACCCCCTGGCATCTCAGATGCTCAGGTAAGAGCCGCCCTCTCCAAAGCAAAAAACACATCATCAATAGGACCAGACGGTGTCCCAGGCTGCGTCCTACATGAACTCCAAGAAGAGCTAAACCCAAACATAAAACTGCTGTTCAATCTCAGCCTTACTACAGGATATTTACCCAAAAAGTGGCATACAGCAACAGTGGTCCCTCTCCACAAAGGTGGTGCCTCAACGGATCCTGGAAACTATCACCCCATAAGCCTGACTAGCTTGGTCTGCAAAGCTATGGAAAGGATCATCATGGACCTCATAAATAAAGATATTGGGGACCTACAGACACTGGATCCTACCCAGTTTGGCTTTGTTAAGGGCAGATCCTACCTCTTAAACCTGGTTGATTTCTTTGAAACAGTCACCAAGGCCATTGACAAGGGGAAGGTGGTCCACACAGCCTACCTGGACCTCGCAAAAGCACTCGGGCATTATAGATAAGCTCACCAGCTTAAATATAAATCCCTATGTCACTAGATGGGTTGCAAACTGGCTCAAGGACAGAACCCACATGGTTAGAATTGCTGGAGCCATGTCAGACTCCAAACCAGTTACAAGTGGCGTCCCACAAGGCTCAGTCCTGGGACCTCTCTTGTTCAGAATATATTTCTCGGAGGTACAGGCCAACACGGAAGGACTGTGGCTGACCAAGTTCGCAGATTACTGCAAACTAGGCGCCATAATCGATTCTCTAGCTGACACAAGCATCCTACAAAAGGGCCTCATAGAAACAGACAACTGGTGCCAGAGCCATGGCCTCAAGCTAAATGCCAAAAAGTGTATAGTCATCCCCTTTGGCAAAAACAAAGTGTCCATAAATTATCACATAGGTGGTGATCCATTAAATACGGAAGAAGTAATTAGGGACCTGGGGACCCAAGTTGATAGCAATCTCTCATTTGAAAACCAAGTGACCAAAGTGGTTAGAAAAGCATTTTATATAGCCCACATAATCATGAAGGGATTCACATCTAGATCAGGGGAGGTCATCGTGCCTCTTTACTCATCCCTCATCAGGCCCATAATTGAGTACAATGCCCCTTTTGGGATGTACCTTACCAGACACCTGCAGCAACTGGAAAGACCCCAAAAGTACCTCACCAAGAGGATCAAAGGGCTCAAACAGATGCCATATGCTGCCCAGTTAAAGAAACTCCAGCTTTACTCAGTGGCATACCGCCTGCTCAGAGACGATCTGTCTCTGACGTATAAAGCCATGTCCAACCCAGAATTAATGGACATGCTGCACCTCAGAAAATCCAAATCCCATCGAGCTACGTGCTCAAGAGACTTGAACCTCACTACTGAAATTAATA
This sequence comes from Protopterus annectens, assembly GCF_019279795.1. Lineage (NCBI taxonomy): Eukaryota > Metazoa > Chordata > Ceratodontiformes > Protopteridae > Protopterus > Protopterus annectens. Next base: position 1,228,362,081 of record NC_056727.1, on the reverse strand, counting down.
GGACATGCTGGAGGGACAGATTCATAACCCAGAGGCTCCCTTCACTCTGGAATAAAATCCCAGTCCAGGTTAGGCAGAGTCCCTCATTGACTCTCTTCAAGAGGAATCTTGATGAGTGGATGGGAGATCGTAGGTTTACCCCAGGTATCACTTCTGTGTCACTGTTAGACAGAGGCACAGTATACTAACCTCGAAAAAGGGTATTGCAAAATTCATTTAAAATGGGTGGCAAAAGCCAAACACACTCTGGCTAGTTTTATAAATGCCCTAGGGCAAATAGCCTAGTATGAACCTATAGTTTCATAGTTTCATAGTTTAGTACTAGGCTATCTGCCCTGGGGCATTTGTAAGCCTAGCCATACTGATGTGGCTTTCGCCACCCCATGAAATGGTACAAAAATGCACAGAATAGATTTAGAATACTGTGCCTCTGTCTAGTAGTGACACAGTGAAGGTCCCCATATAGAATAGAATTAGTTTACTGTGCCCCTGTCTAATAGTGACACAGATGTGACCCCTGGGGTAAACTTACGATCTCCCATCCACTCATCAAGATTTCTCTTGAAGACAGCTAGTGAGGGGCTCTGCCTAACATGTACTGGGATTTTGTTCCAGAGCATGGGAAGCCTCTGGGTTATGAATCTATCCCTCCAGCATGTCCTATTCATACTTGTGCCGAGGTTTAAGTCTTTAGCTCTCGTGGTTCTGATGGATTTGGATTTTTTGAGGTGGAGCATGTCCATCAGTTCCTGATTGGACATGGCCTTGTACGTCAGGCACAGATCACCTCTGAGCAGGCGGTATGCTACTGAATAGAGCTGGAGTTTCTTTAGTCTGGCAGAATAAGACATATGTTGGAGACTCTTGATCCTCTTGGTGAGGTACTTTTGTGGTCTCTCCAGCTGTTGCAAATGCCGGGTGAGGTACATACCAAATGGGGCATTGTACTCAATCATGGGTCTGATGAGGGAGGAGTATAGGGGTACAATGACATCCTTGGATCTGGATGTGAATCCCTTCATGATAAGATGTGCAAGGTAGAATGTCTTTCTAACCACTTTGACAACGTGGGTGTCAAAAGAGAGGTCGCTGTCGACTTGGGTCCCTAGGTCTCTGATTACTTTTTCCGTACTCAGTGGGTTGCTGTCTATGTGATAATTTGTGGGTACTTTGTTTTTCCCAAAGGGATGACTATACATTTTGGCATTTAGTTTAAGGCCATGACTCCGGCACCAGTTGTCTATTTCTGTGAGGCCTTTTTGTAGGATGTATGTGTCCACTGGTGTATCGACTATGACACCTAGTTTGCAGTCATCTGAGAACTTTGTCAGCCACAACCCTCCCATGTTTGCTTTAACATCTGAGAAATAAATGCTGAACAAGAGGGGTCCCAGGACAGATCACTGTGGGACACCACTTGTGACTGGCTTTGAGTTTGACATTGCTCCAGCGATTTTAACTTTATGGGTTCTGTCCTTTAGCCAGTTTGCAACCCATCTAGTGACATAAGGGTTTACATTTAAGCTGTTGAGCTTATCTATGATGCCTGAGTGGGGTATTGTGTCGAAGGCCTCAGCCAAGTCCAGGTAGGCTGTATGGACTGCTTTGCCCTCATCAATGGCTCTAGTGACTGTTTTGAAAAAGTCAACCAGGTTCAAAAGGCAGGATCTGCCCTTTACAAAGCCAAACTGGGTGGGATCAAGTGTCTGTAGGTCCCCAATGTCTCTGTTTATGAGTTCCATAACCATTCTTTCCATAGCTTTGCAGACCAGGCTGGTTAAGCTTATGGGGCGGTAGTTCCCAGGGTCTGTAGAGGTACCCCTTTGTGGAGTGGGACCACTGTTGCTGCACGCCAGTGTTCAGGTACATATCCTGTAGTAGGGCTAAGGTTAAATAGCATTTTTATGTGCGGGTTTAGCTCCTCTTAGAGTTCACGAGCACGCAACCCGGGATACCATCAGGTCCCATTGATGCTGTGTTTTTAGCTTTGCTGAGGGCAGCTCTCACCTGGACATCTGAGATGACAGGGAGATTACATTCAGCTGGGATAAGTATTTCTTCTTTTGGGGGTGAGGGAGCGGAGAAAATTGCCCTGAACCTGTCAGCCAGCATGTTGGCAATATCTGTGGCTTCAGTGTATTTTTTTGTTGTGAACTAACTCTGAGCATATCTGAGGGTTTCCGCCCAGGTTTCTAACATAGCTGAAGAAGGCTTTGTGGTTATCTTTAGTGTCCTTAGCAATTTTTCTCTCAAAGTTGGCCTTGGATATTTTTATGAGAGAATGTAGTTTTCTGCTAGTGTTGATCAGAGATGTCTTCCCTTTATGGGATTTTGCTCTGTCGTGCAGTAGCTTCCTTCTTTTGTTATACAATTTGTTAATGGCTGAGGTCCACCAGACAGGATGCTTGCATTTGGTGGAGAGAGACTTGGATTTATTTGGGATTGCATGATCCATGCATTCTTGGTGATGTCCATAGAAAGCATTTGTGAAGGATTCAGCATTGTGGGATGTGGTATCCATTGGCCCAGTGGGCTTAAAGGATACCATCTCAGTCTTAAGAAGAGTGAAGTCTGCTTTTGAGAAGTTTTTCACTGTGGTCTTTTGTGCTGGGGGTGGAGGTGGGATATGTATATCCAGGGTGATTAGCTTGTGGTCAGATCTCACTAGTGAGGAGTATACCTCCGGTGTGGAGCATTTCGTCCCCATGTTTGTGATGATCAGGTCTAGTATATTATCTCCCCTAGTGGGAGAGGTGACTAGTTGTTCCAGTGCATTTGAATTTATGAATTCCAGGAACCTTTGGGCTAGGGTGTCAGGGCTAGAATAATGTACCCAATCTGTGTTAGGGTAGTTGAAGTCTCCCAGTATGATGTTATTTTGTGATACATTCATATCCTCCAATGTCTTTAGGAAGGCTGAGTGGGGTTCCTGAGATTGGGAGGGTGGTCTGTAACATGCTACCAGTTGTATAGCATTTTTGCCTATGGTTAGTTGCACATGTATGGTCTCCGATGCTTCATGTGTTGCTACTAACCTGGAGATGTGGGTGTCTTTGATGAATATGGACACTCCCCCTCCCTTTGTGGTTTGGACCGGGTTTTGGGGCCGAAAAGCATGATATGAGGTATAGCCTGGTAGCGCTTTAGCTGCTCAAAAGCATGGTACTGTAATCACAGCATGTTACAAATTAAAATATTTTTTCCATTGAAATATAGAGAATGTTTACTTCTGACATAATGACAGCTCAATAAAGAAGGATTTTAAGACATTATTGTACTCTGCATACTGAGTAGATATTCACCACAGCATTCACAATGAAAATAAAGTATAATGCAACATGTCAGAGTGGCAGTAAAAGTACACTTTTCTGCCTTTCAAGGCTATATCCCTGTCCCACTTTGAGATTTCATTATAAAAATTTCAGGTATTAACAAGAGGGCAGTCAGGTGCAAAACACACATATTACTAAAATTCCAACCAAAGAGGTTTACTGTAGCACATTTCTCATGAATATGACTCCACAGCTTTAACCACTTGAAAGCATGGCATTCCAGTCACAGCATGTTACCAATAAAAATATATAAAAATTTCCCTAGTGATATGTATATATATTTACTTCTGATGTACAAATAACTCAATAATGAAATATTTTAGGCCTTTACTGTACTCATCGTGCTAAGCAGAAGTTCACCAAAGCATCCCCAAATGAAAACAGAGTATAATGCAAAATAGACTGTGGCAGTAAAGGCATGAACTAAAATCCCTGGAGCCTGTCTGTAAAAGGCTATAGATGTGCCTTTCTTTGACATTTCATTACAAAACTTTCAGCTGACAGCATGGTATTTGACTACAAACTTACACCTAAGACTGCAATTCTTACCTCAGAGTTTCCAGTGTAGCATAACTTTAAATATGACTCCACAGCTTTAACTGTTTGAAGGCATGTCATTGTTGCCACAACATGCTACAACTTTATATATATATATATATATATATATATATATATATATATATATATATATAGACATACACACACAAATACATATGTGTGTGTTAGGTGAAATTTTTAGGAATTTTGCTATTGACATAATTAGTGCATAGTACACATATTCTTGGGATATATTGCATTTACCTGGCATTTTTTGCAGAGATCATATAGCCCCAGATGAAACCAGGTACAGTGCCTGATTGTGACAACAAAAATCCTCTGCAGTGTATAAGAGGCTGCATGTCAGTTGCCCAAAGGCTTTTCACAATAAAAAAATCAGGGAATTCTGATAAGATTCTTTGGTATAAAACATATACATAGTGATCAAGTAGAATGTACCCCCTCTGAGGCAGTACCTTGGTACAAAACACGTATATAGTGAGCAAGTAGAATGTGCCCCCTCTGTGGCAGTACAATACCACTGACTGTAAGGAAATCACATAAATATAATACCCACACTGCTCATTGACAAATAATGTTCCCCAAAATTTATCATAATTCATTCAAAAGTGATCCTATAACCTCTGTTTGATTTTAAACATCACCTGTCACCAAAAATGGCAAACAGATTTTCTATATGTCTGATATCTCATTAAGAAGAAAATGAAAAATATAACATCCACTGTTATACAGCACCCTGCATGTTGATTGTCATAAAAATTAAATAACAGAATAAATAAAAATTAAATAACATAATAAACACAAGTGTATTGCACTGTGGGTAGTGTGTCATGTTACCACTGCTCACATATCTGTTTTTTCTGGCAGAAAAGTGAAATAATTACCAATCACAGTAATGTACTTCAACTTGGAGCTTTCACAAACTAAGCTCAGTCCACATCCTCCACTAAGTCACAGCAATGATCACTTTAATGAGATTAGACACCAGCCTGCCATTTGCTTTCTTCCAGCATCCGCCTTCCATAGCTCTCAGCCTTCCATATTTGCATCTCTGAAATATGGCATACTTCTTCTGACAATGTGCAACAAAATGGCAAAATATGGTACATTTACTAGCAACTTCAACGAGAATGCTCACATTATACTAAGTAACCATTTCCTCATATTTACAAAAAGATATTTTGATGAAGTAATATGATTCATTATTATTTATTATGGTTATTTGTTAAAAATCATAACAACTGAATTTGTGACAGACTCTTTCACAGTGTAATAGCATGGGACATGGAAGATTTAACGTTTAAACTGAGGATGTTCCTTGCAATGAAGTACAGATGAGAACTACACTGCCCTTCCAGACAGGCAGACAGACACTTCTGACAATCTGCTGTGATCACCAAAAGTGGTAAAAATAGACACACTAATATATTTCAAGTCACTGTTGCAGGACTGAAGGTGCTGTTAAAGGGAACCCCCAACATTAATTGTGGTAAAAGTAAATAAAAAAGGTTTATTCTGCTGCGCACAGTGTCTTCTGTTGCCATGCCCACAGTTCAATCTGGATTCCTAACAGAGTTTAAAATAAACCACATATCTGCAGTAAAAAAATGTTCCTGAAGATCCATGAATCACTAGATGGAAAGCACAGCAATCAGTTGCTAAGGACAACTGCTAATAGGTGCTTAGACTCCATGGTAATAGGACATAGTTTGGCTACCCATGTGTTGTTACTATTATTGTAGGGTAGAGCTGGATGCAGATTTTTTACACAATGAACACAGTCTTTTTTTATTTTATTTCAAAGGTGCATATGTGCATTGCATTTTACTAGGGGCACTCACCTGGGCACACTGTTTCACAGCTGGAGCATGTGCCCAAGCATGCCCCAGTGTAGTACTGTCCATGTTTGCTTAAATAACCAGAAGACTAGGTAACTAAAAAGTAAGTGTCTAAAGCAAACTTTAGCTGTGTGCATTAGTGAACATAAACTAATTTTAAAGTGATACTTTTACAAAAAATGGTTGTTTTCAGTAACTTGTATATGGTCTATAATGGTTTTCTTCTGAGAAACTCCCCCCCCCTCTACTGACCATCAAGCCTCAACCATTAGTCTTAATCCCATTGTTTTGCTAGTGGTGGAGAGTGCCCAGACCTACTAGGGCGAGAGTCCCAGAGGACCCATCATTCAGGCAGAGTTTGTACTCTCACCAGCATCCCAGCAATAAGACAGTTTTTGTATGTGCCCATATTCCCACCCCTAGACAGGAAAGAGGCTATCCACATCAATGTAGAGACTCACAATGCCCTCTACTGCAAAAGCATACTCTCATGCATTGGCTAATGAGAGCTAATACCTAGCAATACCTTGATGAGCCCTATACCTACCCCCAGAATGTCCACTGCAACACCATTCCTTCTGCAAGAGTTTGTGGCTGTGCACATCCTGCAATATTTTGTTCTGCCATCAGGATGCCATGCCCATAGTCCCCTGCCAGCACCATCAAGCACCTGAGCTGTTAATCAGAAATGTCACATATGCTATACTCAGGGCTTTACCATTGGTGCTGACTGTCTAAAATACATTTTAGCAGTCATAACCGAAGCATTTAATGATTGCTGCTTCTTCACTCTAACCAGCCAGGGATAAGTCAGACAATACAGCTGCTGTACAGCAGGGATCCATTGGAACTAGTAAAAGCATATCAGTCTGTGACAGACGTAAAGAAATTAAGACAGTTGGTATCAAACAAGTAACAAGTCATGCACAGAGGAGTCAAAAAGAGGCACTGATGCAAGTGTACACACTGAAAAGTTTTATAGTGATTACAAAAACGAACCGCTGAGGTCTCAAACTCAAATCTGCTTTTGAACATAGCAATATTGACTGCAAATAAAAAAAAAAGCCTGATGTTTTCAGACACAGAATTGGCTAATGCTGCAGTTATTAGTCAAATGAGGATGGCACACCTCACTAGCTTTACCTCCAAGGGTTTATCAGGTTAACCCCATAATATATTCAGTCAATGAACCATAACATCTACTTAATAAGGGTGGCATACTTATGGAAGATAATATTTTTATTAACTAAGGATTCCATCGTGAGAGTGATGAGTTCCTATCCAGATGTGAGTAAGGACAGAGTGAGTCTGACATGTCTGCTGCAGGACAAAATAGGGGATGTTACAAATAAATACAAACTCATGACTCATATAGGATTAAATACTATTAGCAACTTACTTTGTTTGAAAGTAAACAATACAGAGTAGCTCTGCCTATACTGAGGAATTAAGTGTGTCACATTCTGGAAGACAATGAAGCAGCTTTTACATGCATTGATTGTCTACAATTTTAGCACATAGGACTAAGGCAATGAGCTTCATCCTGTAGTTCAGGGTTTGACTACCTTGGTCTGTATTTGACTGCTGTCTGACTCTTAAGTAAATCACTTAACCAAAAGTTGTTCCTGAAAAGAGACACTTGTCCCTTCTTGGTTAGCAAAAATAAAACTGTCTTGCCATCTCTGTCAAGGCTGTGCACTTTCTAAATAAACAAATAAAATAATGATTCAGTATTTTTTGGCTTTACCACAAATCTAATAGGTGTAAAATAATTTGTACTATTAATCTAGACAGAGAGTTGAAGTAATTTTTTAACTATAAGCGATATGAATGTTAAAATGTGTTTTCTTTGCTTAAATTGTCCAAATATTTTTAATGCCATGGTACAATTAAAGCTTAGGAAATTAATACAGTTTCATTCTCTGATGTTGCCAAGAGTATTTTCCTCAATACCCACAATGTATTCAGGATTATCTCCTTCTATAAAAAGTCCAGTCTGTACACATTATTAATCTTACAAGACATTACAGTCTGAACTATCATACAGATATGGTTTGATAAAGTTAACAGTTGCTGTGTTTTTCAGCTTTTCCCAGTTAGGGGTCGCCACAGCGGAACTCCGGTCCGCTAATGATTGGTAGTTGATTTTTACGTGCTGAGTTACCAGCCCTGATGCACAACCTTCAACGAAGGTACACCCATTCATGCATGTCTCCACGCAGAAGATGCTCTAGCTGAGAATCGAACCGGACAGCGTCTTACTGTGTAAACTTCAAATAACTCAGTATAGTGCTTACAGTAATGTTAGACACCACAATGAGGAAATATGGTTTGTTTATTTATTTATTTCAAAATTTTTCCTTCAGTCATATTCTGCACCATTAATGGGTAACATAGAAATCTTGCATATGGCTGTTAGCATTAATAAACAAGATATCCACTTTCTGGGGTATAAATAACCAATTTCAATCTCTAAACTTGAACACTAAGAGTCAAGGGAGTCATTGTTCTGCTGTATTCGGCATTCATCAGACCTATCATTGAGTACAATGCCCCCTTTGGTATGACCTAATCAGGCATATCCAACAGTCGGAATGTCAACAGAGGTTCTACATTAAAAGAATACAGGGAGTAAGTAACATGTCCTATGCAGATTGCCTCAAGGCCCTATCCCTGCATTCTGTCTCCTACAGGCTATTGATGGGAGATCTATGCCTAACAAACAAGGCATTGTCAGACGCCACTTTGATGGAGCTCCTGCATGTCTGCAAAACAAACTGCACCATAATTACCCATTCTAAAGACTTAAAGCTTGCCTCTGATGTAAATAAGGCCTGTTGTAGAATCAGCTATGTATCCCAGAGACTACCCCTTCTCTGTACCAGGCTCCCCATCCATGTGAAGCAGAGCTCCTCCTTAATCCAATTCAAGTGTAACTTGGGAAATTGTATGGGGAACACGAAATTCATTCCTGGTTCAGCACCTATGTCTCTAATGGACATAGGCAGCCTGTAAATGGTTCATTTCCCAGGTCCCTGCTTGTAAATGTTTCATCTCTGAAGCCCCTGCTTACACTTATCAAGGGCAACAGAACTTGTCAGAGATTTGGGATGCATGGCTAGGCTTAAAAAGGCCCTTGTGGTCATTAGCCTAGCAAACACCCTTGAAAATATGAACTAATAGAGAGATGAAATTTAAATTTTATTCCAGATACTTATTATATGGGATTTTTTTATCCACCCATATGTAGAACGAGGACACATATGAATCACTGAAATAGCATATATGTGCATGCATTGTTTACGTTATTAAATGTTGCAGTATGGGAAAAAAATCCTGCTAGAATCCCAACAACAAAATGCAATATTTTCTTTCTTGCAGTTGACCATCAGCTGCTACCAGCTCCTTTCCTCATTCATCGGATCATCCAGACCAACCTTCGCCTCCCCAGACTGCATTCAACCCATGTCTGGGGCTGGTGCAGACAATGAGGATGCTGCTGCAGCAGCTAAATCTAGATAACACGGGCAGCATGGTGTGTAGTCAGTGCTTTATCCCTCTACGCCATGGGACTGGGCTTGGGGATACAATCTGTCTGTTCATCCACAATCCCTTTTTCCCATTTTTACACATGGGGTCAGAGTGTGATTTATATCTTAGCTGGCTTGTTTAATCTGTGCAGCATGCCAGTATTTATAACACCTATTTTTTACTTTAAGCAGAACAAGCATATTTAAAATGTAAGGTAATGCTAGCAGTACTAAAATAATTGGACTATTAAGAACTTTTTGAAAAAGTAATTCATTTCATTTCATTTTTAAATATGCAATGTCAAGGACAAAAAAAATGGAAATGATTATTTTAAAGAATGATGTATAATAAAAAGTATAGGCACATTCCATGATATACTAAATGAGATTAGTAAACATCTAGTTGAGTCTGAAAACAAAATACAAAAAGGGAATATGAGGTTATACTATCAGAAAAAAACACACACAAACTATATACCTAACTCATAATGCTATAAAACCAGAACAGATCTGATTAATAATAAAAGCTCTGATTCCAATGTCCATGGCTATATTTGAGGAAGGCCTTGTTGGCAAAATGAAGAAACCTACAAATCCTTTTGTAATTATCTAAACAAAGCTAGAAATGAAACATGGGAATATGGTGACTTAGTAAACAGAGACAGGTTAGACAGAATAATATGTATCCTAGAGGTATTTATAACTAGTTCAGCTTGTTCTTTGAAAATAACCACGATACATGTAGTAAACACAGAAAAGCAGGAAAATACAATAGACCCCTTAAGCACTGAAGATAAGCATAAGGATGCATATATAACACTTACTACATAAATCTTTGGAAAATATAATATTCCAGCATTTTAAAGTTATTCATTAAATTCACAGATGTATTGGTTTACCTGTCATCTGGAAACAAGTCATTACAGTTCCAGTTAATCAAAATCAGTCTGTCGGGTCTTAGACTGATATACATTGTAAAATTCTGGAAAGGATAATTCTCTGGTTTTACCGAATTAAGATGAATATGATTCGGCTGAAGGCTAATTCTGTTCCTTAACCCACCTGGCATGCTTTTTAGATGATTAGTCATCTATCATAGCGTGAACGTTATCAGTTTATATTGTGTCTGTGTCAAGAACACCCTTTGACATCATCTGGTGTAACATTGTTAGAGTCTGTGGAAGTTAAAAAGAAACTACAACATTGTAATGCGGGTGCAAAACAAGATTGTGGTAAAAACAAAAACATAAAAAACAATGAGTGAAAGTATCACAACAATTTTCATATTTTCAGAGGTATAAAAGAAGACCCTACTCCAGGATCATTAAAATTCTGTACCTGTACAGTGACATTTAAATTAGGAAACCCCTTGGACAACATTGACATCTGTAAGATAAAATATTTCATGTCACTTGTAGATACCATCATATATCAAGACTGTTCTGCAAAATTCAGCAGATGTTGCATCAGGAATATTCCAGATTTACTGCTAAATAGCTATGTCACAGTACAATTTGGGAAGAAATGTGTGGACTGCACGGATCCAATGGACAAGCAACTAGTAAAAATGAAAGGCAAAACTAACAATCTAGATATAGTTATTTTATTTATTTGAATTTGTACCTGGATAGGTAGGCTAGTCAAAGGACCCTTTCCAACCACTTCATGGTCAGCTTGCCATAAGTTCTAGTTCCAGAACTCATAGTGGATCCTTTATTTTCACTTTACACTTGTGCTGTTTCCTGCTTAGTGGAAATGTAGTTAGCAAGTAGTAAGAATACATACTATTTAATGTAGAGCATCTTCCAGTACCTTGAAATAAGGCTATATACAATTCTTTGAATGGTAACAAAGAAGCATTGTCCAGTGTGTTTTGTTCAGACACAAACAAACTCTACGTCCTTTTATCAATATGCTGTCTACATTCTTAACTTTATAAACTGTTGCCATATACAATTGATATATTTATTTGTAGTCTTCATGACTGTTTTCTGTTTATGTTCATATGTATACTGTAATTGTTTTGTATATGCATTCAAGAATATCAATCCACAAATGTTTTTTGTTACCTCTTTTGTGTAATTGTGAAGCTTTTCTCCCTGGGCCTCCACTGAAAACATTTTTTATGTTAGATCATTCTGATCAATAAATGGAAATAAATAAATAAAATATTTTAACTCACTTTATATCCCATACACAAGCACTAAAGGTAAAAAGTAGCCCTAAAATATATGCTTGTAATAAACATATTTTATTTATGTGAAAAACACCTCATGACAATCCTATTTTAATCTGTTTCTCTTTACTAATTTTGTGGAGACAATATGCATTGCCACTTTATCTGAAAACATAAATGTTGTTATGGTGCTGTTTAACAGTACTTTACTTTTCAGTTCCACTTCAGTATTATACTAGAACAAAATCTTAAGCAAATGAAGCAGTGTATAATAAGTATCCAGATAAGTGCATTGTTTTTCTTTCTGCAAAATTATAAGGTAGATAGCACACATTTATGTGTTTTGCATATTTACCAGTTTCTAAAGTAAATTATTAAAATGACATTGTGACGATTGCTGTCTTCTCATAACAATCATACTATCAAAAAACAAAACTAGACATGTAACTAGCAAACAACAAAACTAGACATGTAATTAGTAAATAGGCCTTAGGAATTGATCAGAAGGTATGGTACACTGGAATACACGAATGCTTATTTGAATACTCATACTGTAGTGCTTCAACTGTTGAAGATTTTATTCTAGTATAAATGTATGTTGAAGTAAAGCAAAGTTTCAACAAAGTTTTGCTGTCCCTCCCCCTTTACTTTGTTCACAGAATTCCATTGTGTGTAAAACCATTGCACAAAACAATGAGAATGTTAGTGAGCCCATATTTTACTAGGCAGGGTAATGGGAGGTAGATTAAAATCATTGCCAAACTCTTTGTTGCAGGGAGCAAGTCTCTTGCATCTTCCAGGAGGGGCTGTGCCCCCACACCCCTGGATTATAAATATACTGTCTCCAAGGCTGTACAAAATCATAGAAAATACAGGATGTCTTCTCAAAAATTCCATAAGTTACATTATACAAGGTAAGTGAAAAAACAAGCGGGATGGGTATAGTAAAACAAGTGCAATATTTATGTTAAACATCACATTTCTGTTGGTTCTCTTTCTAAATTACAAAGGTACAAAGTATTACTGTATAGTGCCTCCATAGTGTTAATGAAGAAAAGATTCTGTAAATTATTATAAAAGTCTGACTTTTATTAATGGTCCTGTGTTTTTTTCTCTGCTTTTTCTTTTTTTTTTTTTTTTTTTTTTGCTGGATCACTGTGTATTAAGGTACTTCTTGGAACATTAACAGAAGGTAGCATTTGTTATTTTTTCAAGCTATTGTCTAAGAAGATTTACTTTATCTTAACATAATAAGTAAGTAGTTTGCCTTGATGGAACAGAATATAAAGGGCATGAGCACAGGATGACCACTTGCTGAGTCTTTTATAATTTGCTTTTTGTTATTCAGCAAGACCTTGGGTTTGGAGATTGGACCATCTATGTGGAACCTTCCATCCATCTGTAACTGTTTGTGTAAATGTTTTTGTTTGGTAGTCATTACGTTAGATGGAGAATAGTCTGTTACAGATGAGGGTGTGTTATAAGATTGAACTCAATTATAATGACTCAGATTTTGCTATTGTTAAATTTAGACAACACTATCTTGATGGGCAACTTGTCTGTCTTAAATTGACCGAATAAGTGTGTAAGATGAGGTTTACGAAACTTTGTTTCACACCTATAAGTTGCATGCTTTGTTGCAACAATCTTTCTGCAAAACTGTAGCCTTCATCAGAATCAGTTACACAGGGCAACTTCATGTGGAGAGTAATTGTTCTTTCAAAATGTTGGCTGTAGTCTCAGCTATGGCCCATGTTTGATTTACATGGGAGTGCTTCCACCCACTCTGTGGTCATGAGTACCAATCTTGTTGAAGCTGATATGTATCAAGAGACCAGTGGTATTTTGCAAATCTGTTTACAACTCTGTCATTCTTTTCAGTGAAAAATGTTGTTGCCTGGTGTATGAAATAGGACTCTTGAACAAGCAAGACAATCATATGCCTTTCACTATAGTTCCTTTGAGCATGACATTAACTCCCGTTAAACCTTAGAATGGGCATATTCTCTTCCTCTGTTCCAAAATCCCATCTTCTGTTGGGATGTTTGTCAGTTTAGTGTAAAGGATTAAGGCTATGAACTAATAATTGCCTTTATTATCTAGTTTTGGGTTTGACTTATTCAGTCTCCACTTACCTTCTTTGGAACTCTGAGCACATCAATAACCAGACAATGATCCTAGGCCTCTGCGAAAAATGGGTGTCACCATGGTTATCAAAATGTATGATACAAAAGTAAACTGATCTGATAAATACATTAAGTTTTACTTAATTCTTTAACTGTTCATGATTTTTGTCAAAGAAAAAGACTAGATTAACTTCCTGAAATCAAACCATATAATCCTTATTCTTCTAAGTATTACATTGATTCAGTTCGATATTCTTTTCTCTTGCTAATCTGCCTGAGTCTGCAAAGTTATTAAGTGTAAAGGAGTTACAGGTGACTGTGTATTTTTTTCCTAACAGGAGTACCTTGACAGCTGTGGCAATTTCCATGATCTTTCCAAATTACTGGAGGGCCTCTCCACAGACAGGAATGATCTTGAAGTTTTTGGGTTGAGACAAATGGGTTTAGATAATTCCACCATGGGTGTTACAGACCCTGAAAACATTTGTGCCACACTTTTTCAGAAACTCACCAAAAATATGAGGACCTTGAGGTCCAATATTTGGCACCTTAAACTTTTCAAGGCTTACAAATTTAAAGACATTACCCCATGTGGATTAAGGGTTTGGATCCAACGTTTAGTGAGCCAGGTGGATGACAGGTTACCACAGGATTGGGCCCAGGCCCAGCATAAGGCATCTATGGCTTTCATAGATGTTCTTATCTCGTATTATGAGAGAACTATTGATCAATGTATTGGGGAAGTGAGACATAATTGTGATGAGGTTAAATGTTATGAAGGGGAACCTTTTTTTATTAAACATCTCAATTTATTGGCTAAAGATCTATCTGTTTTAGAACAGCAATTAAAAAAGAAGAAGATGCAGAAGTTTAATCATGATATTTCAGATTACGATAGAGGCAAACTTTTTGGTGTACAAAAGAGTGTCAGATTCCAGGATCAAGGCAATAATAAACAAATCATCAAAAGGAAAAAACCCAGGTCGATACTGAGGCATAAGGGGAATGGCCATAGTAGCACTTCAGGAGACAATTCTTTGTCTGCCACTGATGTAGAATTGACTTCCATCCAGGAGTCACTCATTGCTAAGAGAAGGCCCAGTACTGACCCTTTAAGGGGAAGCGGCACAGAAGGGGTAGAAAACATTGAACAAGTAGGCAGTATTCAACAACTTCTGGATATAATTCTACCCCATCAAAAGTTATCAATAATGTGCATAACCATCTACTCTGGCTTTGCCTGATATTGAAATAAACCTATTAAACAACGGTCTGAATTTTGTCCCAGGTTTTTTTGTCAATGAAGATGTATTTGCTAATTATGTTAGTGAATTCCGTAGAGTATTGAATCTAAAATTATTTTTTTCAGATGATGACCAGGCTCAAAGATCTACTCGTTTCCATTTTCGTAAATCCAATTTTATGCCACCCATGGATAAACATGTTGCAAAATTTAAGATTGTGTTCTCAAAGATCTACATTTTAATAAAGATGTACATAGTAACATCAAGCACAATCTTACCAAACAGGAACAAAACGGCTTTGACTAAACTCAGTAACAACCATGACTTGGTAATTTTACCTGCAGATAAAGGGGGGGGGGTTGTCATCATGGATTGGTCCATGTATCTAGCTGAGGCAGAAAGACAGTTATCCAATGGGCAGTTCTATATGCACATACCACTGGATCCAACATTTAAATTTAAAAATGAGATCGATCAATTCCTGAAACTCGCCCAGGAAGAAGGCATTATTATTTATTTTACATTTGTTGACCAGCCTGTTGTTCCTGTTTGGTAAGATTGGACGGTGCAGTGGTGCAGCGGTTAATGTTGTCGCCTTACAGCAAGAGGTTCTCCGGTTTGTTTCTCGGCTGGGGTGCCTTCTGTGCGGAGTTTGCATGTTCTCCCTGCGGTGCCTTCTGTGCGGAGTTTGCATGTTCTCCCTGTGCTTGTGGGGTTTCCTCCAGGTACTCTGGTTTCCTCTCACATTCTAAAGACATGCATCTGGAGCATTTCTCCCTGGGCCTCTGCTGAAAACAGGCTCTGTGGAGCCTAGTCGGACTTTCCTGGTCAACAAATGTAAAATAAATAAAAATAAAATAGTCAAAAAGTGGTGTTTCAACTTGCTGTACCTGACCCACAATGCCAGTATCGATACTTACTGCCCAAGATTCCTAAACATTCAACTCAACCAACGGGGAGACAGATTGTATCAGGCGGGGGGGGGGGGGTCTCTTACAGAACCTTTACCGGCCTTTTTGACTAAATATTTACAACCACTACTTCCTATGGTGAGAGCAAGGATCAAAGATACTACACAGTTTCTCCAGATCATCAGTAATACACAATTGAATTCAAATTGGCTGATGTGTACATTGAACGTCACCGCTCTGTACACTAACATTCCCCATTGGGCTGGTTTAGAAGCCATCTGTTTCTGGTTGGAGAGAGCTGATATATACACTCCTGGGTTTAATACCTTATTAATTTGTCTTACTGAACATGTTTTAACAAAGAATGTCTTCTATTTCCATGGGAAATGTTATTGGCAAGTTAGAGGTACTGCTATGGGGGCTTCTTTTGCCCCCATTTATGCTGATTTGTTTATGGGGTACATTGAAGAACAACTTATTTATGATGCCAGCCACAATATATTTTTGGATGAACAGGACATCTGGCGGCGGTATTTGGATGATTGTTGGATGATGTGGAGAGGAGATGCGATATATGTACAAAAATTTGCACAATATTTAAATGACAACAAGTGGGGTATTCATTTTACACTGAATTGGGTTTATAATCAAATTACCTTTTTGGATGTGAGCGTCATCCGTGAGAGTGATCATACCCTTAGAACAGAGGTTTTCTGTAAATTTCCCCAATTTAATACCCTGCTTCATGCAACAAGTCATCATCCTCGACACATCATCCACAACTTCCCTAAGTCTCAGTTTTTGCAGATTAGATGCATTTGTTCCAATTAGAATGCATATCTATCACAACAACAGGATCTGTTTAATAGATTTCTCAGTAGGGGTTGTAATGCTTACGACATAAATAAGGCTTGTTCATTTGCCTCAGAACAATCCAGACTGGACCTTTTGCAGTATCAACATACCTCTAACAATTCGGATAGACATTTAGCTCAACCCATATGCCTGGTCACCTCTTTTGGATGCAACGTCAATACATTTAGACAGATTATTGACCACCATTGCAACATATTGATGGCCAATGAAAAACTATCAGAACCGTTATCATTCCAATGTTTATTTTCATATCACAGAGGTCCCACACTCAGTTCTTATTTTAGCCATTACAAACATAGTCTCCTTCCAATACACAGCAGGTCACATTATTTGGTGACAAATTGGTAGGTAGTATCCCTTGTGGTCACTGTTCTGCCTGTGCATATGTTTTGAAGATTAAAGAATTCACCAGCAGTAATACCTCTAAGATATATCATATCCGGTGCTTTGGGAATTGTCTATTCCTCTAACCTCCTTTGGTACTGGACAGTGTTTGTGTTTCTACCTTGGCATACTCCCTGTACTTCTGTCAGCAGATATATTTTCTGTGTTAAAGCATTCCCTTTAGTGTGTTTAAAGTAGTTGTTTTGTATAAACACACACACACACACACACACACACACACACACACACACACACACACATATACATAGTTATCTGATTTTGCATTAAAGTGTAACTAATGAGTTTCATTTAACTGGGTATATTCAGTAGCTGTACCCCCCCCCCCCATGCACTGTGAGTTTCTCACTGCAAAACAGCACATTTATGTTAAGGAAATAGACCTCTAGGAATAATGTGTGAAAAGACAGTGTACAGCCATCAATTGGTTTGCAGAAATTAATTGTGTCAGAACTAGCTCAGGGGTACATGTCAATCTACTCTCTCTGCATACACTGATTGTGTTAGTCCACACTACTTTTAATGAATATAGACTGGCTACTTAATATGTGATTGGCACTTCTAAAACTTAAATATTGCAAAATCCTTATTAAGGGCAGAACCATTGGAGACACATGGCTGAAAGTGACATCTTGCAGATGTTTCTCCTGTACTAGCAAGAAAAGATACATATTTGGTGAGCTTTGTGCTTTCGATTTAAATTCATGAGGATTTCTATGAAAGAATAACTTATTATCCATGGAACCTGGCACTGCTGTCTCTTTCACAATAACATTTCTGCTCTGTAACATTAGTGACTAGTATTTAACTATGCTGCAACACATTTTTCAGACTTTAATTTATTACTTTAGTCTAAAGGAATCGTCCAGTTATGTACTAATTATATAACATTATAAATGCTAAGTGTACACGGTATACAAAGTGTTTCAAAACTCATGCAGCAACTGACTAGCACATTTTACATATTTTTTAAAGTTATTTCAGATATGATCTTTTAGATGAATATATACAGTGTGTGTGTGTGTGTGTGTGTGTGTGTGTGTGTGTGTGTGTGTGTGTGTGTGTGTGTGTGTGTGTGTGTGTGTGTGTGCATGTGTGTGTATGTCTATATGTGTAAAACTGGTCTAATATTCTCATTTTTCTGTTGCTCTTTTTCTGCTTAGACAGAAAAGTTTTAGCAACTGTCTTTAAATAGAATGATAGTAAATCCAAATCCTGAGCTGTCTTTCTGTTTATATTTGCAAAATTGTGACTATCTGACCATTCCCCAAAACATTACCATTGTATGCAGAGCAGCAGGAGGTAGTAAGGCTTGCATGTCTAGCATCTTGTCTTGTGCTGGTGACTGGTCATGCCTAGTAATTCTTCCTGAAAGACAGGAAGTTTATTTTCATGGAACAAGGATGGATGTAGCTGGCTGAATAACATTTCAGGTAAAGTAGTGCTTATAATGTATAGTCCCAACATTGTGTTGTATGAAGCAGAAGGAGTTGATATTCTCCCACTAGCACTGCTATACAAGGTGTACCACAGTAGGCCACAGTGAATAGAAGGAGTAAGACAGCTGGTAGCCACTGTTATAAGAACTCAAGCCCAAAAGCACTGAAATACTGGAATGTCCACCTGTATCAGAATAGGAAGAAACCTTTGTTGTGTTGTAACTTGAATTGCTCTTGACAGTGCAGCAGCCACAGATACCTCAATTCTGCCATACTACATCAGGTGATGCACCACTACAAATATGCTGGGCTCATTGTCAGACAAGGCTGCAGTGACAGTATGATAATATTCATGGTATGGTGAGTATTGCATGACCCTCTGTCACTGTGACTTATCACACCTAATGTCACAGTACTACAACAAGTACTGTACATGCACCCAGTTAACATATGTCATCAAGTACTGGATGTAAAACCCATTGCCACATATCTGAATGTCTGGTTAGCCATCACTCCTGAGTTGTGGGCTGTAATCCTAATTTTTACCACTGGTACCTGTCACCATCAGAACAGAATGTACCAGAGTACCCCTTATTACTGACACTGAGGATGTCATCACTTCTTCTATCTAGATGGGTTTCAGGGTTAGCAGGGCAGTTCTGACAGTTCTTTGGCAGCATGTAGGCCATCTTGGCATGAATTTCTACACCCTACATGACCTGTATAAACCTGCCTGCTGTCATATCATCCTCTCTGTGGATACCTCTCAGTATCAGATAGATAGTTAACCACTCCTTGGGAACAGCTCACTCTTTCTCCCCCTCTCTCAGTTAATGTGCATTTTGAATTTGACCATTACCTTTGTTAATAGAGCTGCTACTAACATTAAAAGCAACAGCATGTGTTATTTTTCATCATGTTCATCTAAACAGGTATACCTGGTGCTTTCTATCATGAGCTCACTAGACATGAGCTTATTAAATTTCTATTTGTCTGAATCATTTTGAATCCTGAAGGATATCTACAGACCTGAGACGTACCTCCCTGGACTACATGAAAAGAGACATAGAGGAGCTCTCTGAGCATGTAGCCCAGGCCGGTATGACCCTGACCTTGAGTAGCATCTTACCCTCACCAAGAATGATGCCACAATATGAAGACAAGATGATCAGTTTCAACAATTGGCTTAAGTATTGGTGTCATTCAAAGGGGATCCAATGCCTGTCAGCCTGGGATGACATGCTCGACAAGCCACGATGCTTTGCTATGGATGGCTTGCACCTGTCACCCCTGGGCTTTCAGATATTGGCAAAGGCTTTTCCTACCCCCATAGTGCCTTTTTAGGCAAGGCTCAAAAGACAAACCCACCTCCATAGGTATCACAAGGGATAAGAAACTAAGAGTAATGCTACTCAATGCCAGAAGTCTAAACCTCAAGATGCACGCACTCGAAACTCTCCTTAGCATGGAGAACATTGATATCTGTGCAGTAACAGAAACCTGGTTCAAGGCTCCCGAGAGCACCCCAGCACTACCAGGTTATACCTCATACCATGCTTTTCGGCCCCAAAACTTGGACCGTACCACAAAAGGAGGGGGAGTATCAATATTCGTCAAAGATACCCACACCTCCAGGTTGGTGGCACATCACGAAGCATCAGAGACTATCCATGTGCAACTAACAGTGGGTAAAACTGCCTTCCAGTTTATAGTCTGCTACAGACCACCCTCCCAAACCCAGGAACCCCACTTGGCCTTCCTGAGAACACTGGAAAATATGAAGGTCTCTCCAAACACCATTATATTGGGCGACTTCAAGTACCCAAACATAGACTGGGAGCATTACTCTAGCTCCAACACCCTAGCCCAAAGGTTCCTAGAATTTATAAACTCAAATGCTATGGAACAACTTGTTACCACTCCCACAAGAGGGGAAAACATACTGGACCTGATCATCACCAACATGGGGACTCTATGCTCCAGACCAGAAGTGTATCCCTCACTGGTAAGATCAGACCATAAACTAATCTCACTGGATATTCACATCCCGACTCTACCCCCTGCCCTGAAAACCACAGTGAAAAACTTCTCTAAAGCAAATTTCACACTCCTCAAAACCGAGGTGGAATCCTTCAAAGCCCCTGGGCCTGTGGAAAATACGGCCCAGACCGCAGAATCCTTTATAAATGCATTCTATGAACACCTTCAGGAATGCACGGATCATGCAATCCCAAATAAAACCAAGACCCAATCCTCCAAAGGCAGACGTCCTGTCTGGTGGACCCCAGCCATAAACAAACTATACAATAGAAGGAGGAAGCTACTACATGATAGAGCAAAATCCCAAAAAGGGAAGGCATCTCTGATCAGTATTAGCAAAAACCTACGGGCACTCATAAAATCATCTAAGGCCAGCTTTGAGAGAAAAATTGCACAGGACACTAAGGATAATCACAAGGCTTTCTTTAGTTATGTTAGGAACCTGGGTGGGAATTCCCAGATATGCTCAGAATTAGTCCAAAATGACAAAAAATATACCGAGCCCACAGACATTGCCAACATCCTAGCTGACAGGTTCAGCGCAAACTCCCCCCTCCACCAAAAGGGCAAATATTTATCCCAGCAGAGTGCTGCCCCCCTGACATCTCAGATGCTCAGGTAAGAGCTGCCCTCTCCAAAGCAAAAAAACACAGCATCCATGGGACCAGATGGTGTCCAGGGCTGCGTCCTACATGAACTCCAAGAAGAGCTAAACCCAAACATAAAACTACTGTTCAATCTCAGCCTTACTACAGGATATGTACCCAAAGAGTGGCGTACAGCAACAGTGGTCCCTCTCCACAAAGGTGGTGCCTCAACGGATCCTGGAAACTATTGCCCCATAAGCCTGACTAGCTTGGTCTGCAAAGCTATGGAAAGGATCATCATGGACCTCATAAATAAAGATATTGGGGACCTACAGACACTGGATCCTACCCAGTTTGGCTTTGTTAAGGGCAGATCCTGCCTCTTAAACCTGGTTGATTTCTTTGAAACAGTCACCAAGGCCATTGACGAGGGGAAGGTGGTCCACACAGCCTACCTGGACCTCGCAAAAGCCTTTGATAAAATACCACACTCAGGCATTATAGATAAACTCACCAGCTTAAATATAAACCCCTATGTCACTAGATGGGTTGCAAACTGGCTCAAGGACAGAACCCACATGGTTAGAATTTCTGGAGCCATGTCAGACTCCAAACCAGTTACAAGTGGCATCCCACAAGGCTCAGTCCTGGGACCTGTCTTGTTCGGTATATATTTCTCGGAGGTACAGGCTAACACGGAAGGACTGTGGCTGACCAAGTTCTCAGATGACTGCAAACTGGGCGCCATAATAGACTCTCCAGCTGACACAAGCATCCTACAAAAGGGCCTCATAGAAACAGACAACTGGTGCCAGAGCCACGGCCTCAAGCTAAACACCAAAACGTGTATAGTCATCCCCTTTGGCAAAAACAAAGGGCCCACAAATTACCACATAGGTGGTAATCCATTAAGTACGGAAGAAGTAATTAGGGACCTGGGGACCCAAGTTGATAGCAATCTCTCATTTGACAACCACGTGGCCAAAGTGGTTAGAAAAACATTTTATATAGCCCACCTAATCATGAAGGGATTCACATCTAGATCAGGGGAGGTCATCGTGCCACTTTACTCATCCCTCATCGGGCCCATAATTGAGTACAATGCCCCTTTTGGGATGTACCTTACCAGACATCTGCAGCAACTGGAAAGACCCCAAAAGTACCTCACCAAGAGGATCAAAGGGCTCAAACAGATGCCATATGCTGCCCGGTTAAAGAAACTCCAGCTCTACTCAGTGGCATACCGCCTGCTCAGAGGCAATCTATGCCTGATGTATAAAGCCATGTCCAACCCGGAATTAATGGACATGCTGCACCTCAGAAAATCCAAATCCCATCGAGCTATGCGCTCGAGAGACTTGAACCCCAGCACTGAAATAAATAGGACATGCTGGAGGGACAGATTCATAACCCAGAGGCTCCCTTCACTCTGGAATAAAATCCCAGTCCAGGTTAGGCAGAGTCCCTCATTGACTCTCTTCAAGAGGAATCTTGATGAGTGGATGGGAGATCGTAGGTTTACCCCGGGTATCACTTCTGTTTCACTGTTAGACAGAGGCACAGTATACTAACCTCGAAAAAAGGCATAGCAAAATTAATTTAAAATGGGTGGCGAAAGCCAAACACACTCTGGCTAGGCTTATAAATGCCCTAGGGCAGATAGCCTAGTATGAACATATGAACCAATGAACCTATGAATCACTGGGGGATTCAATGATTGCCCCCAGCTTGCAGTTGTCAACAAATTTTGTCATCCAGAGGCCTTCCACATTAGCTTTTATTTCAGAGAAATATTTTCCATGTAGGAGTGGTCCCAGCACTGAGCCCTGTAGCACACAGCTAGTAACTTGCCTCTTGCTGGATCTGGATTTACCCACTTTAACCACAAGTGTCCTGTCCATGAGCCAATTAGCTATTTATTTGGTGATGTAGAGATTTATACCCAGTTTTGTGAGTTTATTTATAATACCAAAGTGAGGAATTGTGTCAGATGTCTTGGCCAGGTCAAGGTATGCAGTATGTACTGTTTTACCCTCATCCATGGTCTTAATGACTTTCTCAAAGAAGCCCACATGGTACAGCAGGCATGACCTGCCCTTGAGCCAAATTGGGTTGGATCCAGTGTCTGGAGGTTTCCTATGTCATTATTTATCAGGTCCATTTCTTTCCATTGCCTTACATACTGTATAAGACTAGTCAAACCTAAGGGTCTGTAATTTCCTGGGTCAGTAAATAGTCTTCCTTTATGCAGAGGGATAACTGTCTTCCATTCTATCTGGACAAAGACATTCCAGAGACTATGGTTAAATAGAGATCCTAATGAGCCTGATAAGTCTTGATTTAAGTTGTTTAACAGGCACCCTGATATATCATCAGGCCTCACTGATTTAAGGCCTGCAAAAACTACAAGCACTTTTGGTGACTCCCTGCTGCTTATTTATCCCATCCACCCTGTCAGAACACAACACCTGCAACACATAGACCTCACAGTCAGAGTGTCAAACAGTCACAGCCCTTAAGGCCAAACACAATGCCAGACACACTAGTCATTGGTGACTCCATAGTCAGACACACTGACGTCCCGCTCACCAGACTGAGTAAGGAGATGGTCACAGTAAGCTGCCTGTCGGGCACTAGAATCCGCCACATAATGCAAGCACTCAGGTCTCTCAACAGCAGGTACAAATATGACTCAGTCATTGTCCATGCTGGTGTAAACGACCTGAGACGTACCTCCTTGGACTACATGAAAAGAGACATTGAGGAGCTCTCTGATTATGTAGCCCAGGCAGGTATGACCCTGACCTTGAGCAGTATCCTACCTTCACCAAGAATGATGCCACAATACAGAGATAAGATGATCAGCTTTAACAATTGGCTTAAACTCTGGTGTCATTCAAAGGGGATCCAATGTCTGTCTGCCTGGGATGACATGCTGGACAAGCCACGCTAGCCAAGGGACAGCTTGCACCTGTCACCCCTGGGATTCCGGATATTGGCAAAGGCTCTTGCCACCCCCATAGTGCCTTTTTTAGGCAAGGCTCAAATTCTAAACCTACCACCCTAGAACACAAAAAAGGAAAGAAACTAAGGGTAATGCTGCTCAATGCCAGAAGTCTAAATCTCAAAATGCATGCACTCGAGGCCCTTCTCAGTATGGAGAACATCGATGTCTGTGCAGTGACAGAAACCTGGTTCAAGGCTCCTGAGAGCACCCCAGCACTATCAGGTTTTACCTCTTATCATGCGTTCCGGCCCCAAAATCCGGACAATACCAAGAAAGGAGGGGGGGGTATCCATATTCATCAAGGACACCCACACCTCAAGACTGGTGGCAATGCACGATGCATCGGAGACCATCCAGGTGCAATTAACCATAGGCAAGACTGCTCTGCAAATTGTAGCATGTTACAGGCCACCTCACAAACTCAGGAACCTCACATGGCCTTCCTGAAAACACTAGAGGGATAAATGTATCACCAAACACCATCATACTAGGTGACTTCAATTACCCTAATATAGACTGGGAACACTACTCAAGCCCAAACACCCTAGCCCAAAAGTTCCTGGAATTCATAAACTCAAATGCCATGGAACAACTAGTCACCATCCCCACAAGAGGAGAAAACATACTTGATCTCATCATCACGAACATGGGAGCACAATGTTCAACACCGAAGTATACCCCTCACTGGTGAGATCAGATCACAAACTAATCTCGCTGGAGGTCCTCATCCCACCCCCACCTGAAATAAAAAGACCACAGTAAAGAACTTCTCAAAGCCGACTTCACACTTCTAAAGACTAGTGTGGTCTCCTTTAAGGCCCCGAGCCGGCAGAAAACAGTACTCAAGCCACTGAATCACTTACAAATGCCTTCTACCAGCACCTGCAGGACTGCATGGATAAGGCAATCCCAAGCAAAACAAAGACTCTTTGTACCAAAGGCAAGCGTCCAGTCTGGTGGACCCCAGCCATAAACAAACTCTACAACAAAAGGAGGAAGCTACTACAAGATAGAGCAAAATCCTTAAAAGGTAAGACACCCTTGATCACTATAAGTAAAAACTAAGAGCTCTCATAAAATCATCCAAAGCAAATTTTGAGAGAAAAATAGCTAAAGACTCAAAAGACAATCATAAGGCCTTCTTTAGCTATGTTAGAAACCTGGGAGGAAACTCCCAGATATGCTCAGAACTAGTTCAAAATGATGTGAAGATTACTGATCCTACAGACATTGCCAACATACTGGCTGACAGGTTCAGTGCAAACTTCTCCCCTCCCCAAAAGGAGAGATATCTATACCAAGCGATTGCAGCCCCCAAACATCTCCAACGCCCAAGTGAGAACTGCTCTCTCCAAAGCAAAAACACAGCATCCATGGGACCTGATGGTGTCCCCGGCTGTGTGCTCCACGAACTCAACGAGGAATTAAACCCACAGCTAGGACAGCTGTTTAATCATAGTCTTACCTCTGGATACGCACTCCAGGAGTGGCGCACTGCAACTGTGGTCCCACTTCACAAAGGCGGTGCCTCCACCGACCCTGGAAATTACCGCCCATTAGCTTGACAAGCCTTATCTGCAAAGCCATGGAGAGGATCATAATGGACCTCATAAATAAAGACATAGGAAATTTGCAGACTTTGGATCCATCCCAGTTTGGCTTTGTCAAAGGCAGATCATGCCTTCTAAACTTGGTTGACTTTTTGAAACAGTCACCAAAGCCATTGATGAGGGAAAGGCAGTCCATACAGCCTACCTCGATCTGGCGAAGGCCTTCGATACAATACCCCACTTGGGTATCATTGAAAAACTCATCAGCTTAAATGTTAACCCATACATCACAAGATGGGTTGCAAACGGGCTGAGTGACAGAACCCACAGGGTCAGAGTTGCTGGCGCCATGTCAGACTCAAAGCCTGTCACAAGTGGTGTACCACAGGGCTCAGTCCTGGGCCCACTCTTGTTTGGCATCTACTTTTCCGAAGTACAAGCAAACACAGGAGGGTTATGGCTGACAAAGTTTGCAGATGACTGCAAACTGGGCCATAGTAGAAAACACATCTGACACAGATATCCTTCAGAAGGGTCTCACAGAAACGGATAACTGGTGCCAGAGCCATGGCCTAAAGTTAAATGCCAAAAATGCATAGTCATACCCTTCGGGAAAAACAAGGTTACCCTAGCTACCAAATAGGTGGCAATCCACTGAGCACAGAAGAAGTTATCAGGGACCTGGGGACCCAGGTTGATAGTAGTCTGTCATTCGACACCCATGTAGCTAAAGTAGTTAGGAAGACCTTCTACATTGCCCACCTTATCATGAAGGGATTCTCATCTAGATCAAGGAGGTCATAGTCTCCCTATACTCATCACTCATCAGACCAATGATTGAGTAAAATGCCCCATTCGAATGTATCTGACCCGACACTTGCAGCAGCTGGAGAGGCCACAAAAGTTCCTCACCAAAAGGATAAAAGGTCTCAAACATCTGTCCTATGCTGCCCGACTGAAAGAACTCCAGCTCTATTCAGTCGCCACCGCTTGCTCAGAGGTGACCTTTGCCTAACAGACAAGGGCATGTGAAACCCAGATTTGATGACTAAGCTTCACCGCAAAAGACCTAGATCCATCAGAGCCACAAGGGCGAGAGACTTAAACCTCGACACGGCTATTAATAGGATGTGCTGGAGGGATAGATTCATCACCCAAAGACTCCCTATGCTGTGGAATAAAATCCCGGTATATGTGAGGCAGAGCACCTCGCTGGCCTTGTTCAAGAGAAATCTTGACCAATGGATGGGAGATCGCAGATATACCCCAGGGATTACCTCAGTGTCACTGCTCGACAGAGGCACAGCAAAATAATGGGTATAGTTCCCCATACTAAAGGGGTGGCGTAAGCCACAAAACTATGGGCTAGGCTTGTAAATGCCCTCGGGCAGATAGCCTAGTATGAACCTATGAACCTATGAACCTATTCCTTGATGTGCTTTTCAAACTTGGTGATGTTTATGCTGCCCACTCTTACTATAAACTGAGCTTTATAAGTTCCTCCCTTGAATTATTAATTTGCCTTTCCTTGTGCTTATTTTGAAACAAAGTGCATTTTGCTTCTCATTATTTGCTCTACTGATTTACTTGTTCTGAATTCATTATCTGCTCTACTGATTTACTTGTTCTGAATTCATTATCTGCTCTACTGATTTACTTGTTCTGAATTCATTATCTGCTCTACTGATTTACTTGTTCTGAATTCATTATCTGCTCTACTGATTTACTTGTTCTGAATTCATTATCTGCTCTACTGATTTACTTGTTCTGAATTCATTATCTAGCTAGCTGTTGGATAAAGCAGGGTATTTTTACACTCTAGAAAGCTCTTTCCTGTATGAGAAGATATCAGAAATGAACCCCAGAGCATGAATTTTTGAGGTAGAATATTTCAAATCACATAAACGTCATACGCATTATTTTATTTTATTGTATTTTATTTTATTTCATTTATATGACAACAGACAAGCATGTGCATCTATTTCATGGCTAACTCAAAAGTACTTGTCTGGTTAAGTGATGTGCTTAAAGTTACACTTTATACAAGGAGAGAATAACAGCCTGGATTACATAATAACAGCTCATTAATTGGCAATAACCTTAACAGTTTGTGCTATGCCATCAGCCATTTTCTGGACCTGCATGTCAGGAATTACAGACTTGGGCAAAATACTTAGAAACATGACTCATATTACTCTGTTATATTAGTGATTATTGCCTCCCAATCACAGTAAGGCTACAGATTAAAAACTGTGTACCCTAAAGCAAGTCCCATGAACTTCAACTGCATGAGTGTTCTGTACAAATCCCAGAGAATAAAGATGTATCATCTGAACCATACAAGTCCCCAGAAAGAAATACCCAAATAACTGAGTGGAACCAAAATAATATAAAAATAATAATCAAGATTACAGAATTAACTTTTGGTGACCACAGATGACATAATAGCAGTTATCTGCCAATGCTTAATAGAGAAGATTTCAAATACTTTTATTAAGTAAACAAATAATAAATATAGATTAAAAAGAAACAAAATTCACTACAAAATTCAGTAAAGGCAGTTCATCAACAGACTGTGTAAAGGAAAAAGAATAGATTAAAGTGATTTTCTGATATTAGGATATACATTGTGGCATCTGGTGAGTCAAGTGCTGCAATGCATTTTTACACTTGTCTATATTATGTATTTGGACTGTTTCTTAATAAAAAGCTTCATAAGCTTTTTTATTAAACCACAGCAAAATAAATTTAGCATTTGCTACTATGATGTTACCTTGGGGTAAAGTGTGTTGCATCCAT
Source organism: Protopterus annectens (assembly GCF_019279795.1). Classification (NCBI taxonomy): domain Eukaryota; kingdom Metazoa; phylum Chordata; order Ceratodontiformes; family Protopteridae; genus Protopterus; species Protopterus annectens. The sequence goes on along the minus strand of NC_056727.1, from coordinate 1,228,333,666 downwards.
AGACTTTAATGGGTCGCCTGTGCAGTGTTGCATCCATTAAAGTCTGTGGAAGCAACTCACATTTTTCCTACACTGATGCCACTAAGGTTAAAGTTTACTGTTTTCCCTCAGTGATGTCAGTGTATGAAAATCTATTTTAAAAGCATTTTTCTTGTTGAAATACAACAAAAAAAAATGCTTCCTAATGGGTAAAGGTGCCATTTGGCAGTTTTTACACCACATGCTTTGGTGCAAATAAAAATATTGAAAGAAAAAAATGTCTATTTTTTATGTACATAGCTACCACTAAAAGTATTTCTTCATACTCCAGATTGTCAACTCCATTTGCAAAATTTCTATCAGTCTTCTGTTTTATCTTTACTCCATTATAACCTTCATAATTGAAAACAGTCTTCCCGAAACAGTGCTTCAAAAACAAGCTGGCTCGTGGCTTGTTTAATAATAAGAAAACAATAGCCTACATGCTTTTGTTGTCCATGCATTCATTCCATTTGTTTTTACTACATGTGATTCTGCCTAGAGGTTAAAACAGGTTCCAGATTCATTTTCACCTCTCTCTGCCTGGGGGGCAATTGCCTTAGCATACAAATTACTCACAATTTCTATCTCTTAAGTATATAGCTCTGCATTTTCTTTCTCATTAAACTGTAAAAGCCACACACCTACTTAGCCTGCAAACTCTAACGTATTGTTTTTAATTATATCCTTAATAATCATAAACACAGCCTAATACAGATGGAGTTTGTTTGATTGTTTTTTTTTTAGGTGAACAGATCTGAAGACACTTTCAGTCATTACTTAGGCCAAAGGCAGAAAAAACAGCACAATACATTGTACAGAAAAAAATAAAGAACAAAAAGCATTGATTAATACATGAAATACGAACATTTACATTTTAAACAGTTTACATGAACATAAAACTAAGAGTGTATTCAGAAACTTCAGTGCAAAAAATATTTATTGGGAATGTAGATGTAGCTATGTTCTATGAAACTAAATAACAACACCAAAAATACTGTGTCTAGAAGTAGATTTTAGAGTCTTGGAGAAGCATTAACCACCTTTGAATACCTCCTTGGTCTTTAACCATCTAATATGTAACAATAACAGTGAAGCACTAATTAATGAAAACGCTATTGTCTCTACATGACTATAGATGTTAGCCAACCAAAGCCAAGTATAATGAGAAGGGCTCAGCAAAGAGGTCGCCACAGATTTATTTTAGGTGACATCTCTAAAGCACTTATAGTCTTAAAAATGAGGTAAGATTATCTTTTACTGTCATCTGAAATCTAGACAGTGTATGTTCATTACACGTCACCTTTGAGCTGGCTCCAGCAAGATAGAGTTATTTTGAAAAAGACTAGGTCAAATGGTACCCTTGGCAGTTTCCCAGAATGGTGCCAAGAAAAAAATCTGAGAGTGGAGGACCAAAAAATGACTTCTGTACTTCTGTAACTATAGCAAAATGTTTATGATAGCTCTAACAAGCACATACTAGTACACATTGAGTTTCACTGCAAATGTAAATGCAATATTGGCACCACTCAGTTATGAAGCCCTGATATCCTCACGGCTTCATAAACAAATACTGATACTGCACTTTTGCCCCCAAAACATCGGCTGATTGTGTTTCCAAGCAGCTTGCCCCTGGGACAACTGTCCCTCTTTACCCTGCCCTAGTTACAACTTTGGAAAAAGGCCTTTCTCCAAAACAAGGCCAAAACACAGAGTCATGAGGGTTAGCACCCCTTTCTTCATGTGCTCTCAGCAAGTAGTTTGGAATCCTAAATTTCCTAATAAGAAATGTATCAGTTAGTAGAGGACAGTGTTCCATGTTAATTAGTTTGTGTATGAAAAAAGTTAGGCTAAAGGTGAGTCTCCTAGTCACAGGTAACCAGTTAGCCTTTTGTAAGAGTAAGATTTGATGAGTTTGATCATCTGCCATGAAGGGGAACCTGCAGATTATATTTACCACAGTCTGAAGGAGGACAGTGTTATAGATGTCATTATTTTAGCGTGATTAATATGTAAAAAATACATAACTTTAATAGGGCTTTTCTAGCAGAACAGAAACCTCAGTTTCCTCACATTCCACTTTATAATTCATAAAAGAAGTTTAAGCTGAAAAAGCCCTTTGAAACTTTTTTTAGAAAAAAGAAGATCCCTGCATTCCAAACTACCTTTTGTATGATATTATAGGAACAGTAGTAAGAAAGTACTCCGGGGAAGTGTAAGATTCCTAGCTAGATTTACCTTTAAGTCAACAAGCTTAAAAGATTTTGCCACACTTTATGAGCATATAATAGTACTCACCTCCTAAATCAAGCATGGTTATAAATGATAACCTTGGTGTAAATCTGTGTTTATCCATCCAGTCACAAAGACTACCCTTAAAGGTAGCTGAAGTAGTACTTTGTTTGATCTGTAGTGGTAACTTATTCCATAAGCTATGAGTGCATGCAGTTAGAAACCTGTATCTCCAGTGAATCTTGTTTATTTGTTGGGGTAGATGTAGTCCCTAGTCCAGGTGATTACAAACTCACTGGTTCTAAAAAATCAAATAGGATTGGGACAGGGACATTCATGGCTCAAAAAGTGAGACCCAAGTCACATCAGGGCAGGCAATATGCTACGGAGTATAAGAAGATTTATGCTAATCTATCAAAATAGTTGAAGGATTTAAGGGCTTTAATATTATTGTTTAGAAATGTCTGGGGCCTTTATAACTAAGAAATATATTTGGATTTGTACATACCCAAGAGGGCATTGTACCCCTTCTTGAGTTATTTCAGTCAAAGATCAATGGTGGGGGAACCACAGCCTCCGGCTTTGTGCCTCAGTAAGCTAAGTGTACCTGTGTAATACATAGATATGCAGTTTGTGAAGTAGGACCTCATGTCAACAACTACAAACCAGAAAAGCCTCACTAAACTAAGCATTATGGGTATATGTATTTATGTATATATGCATGCATCAAAGAACCAGAGAAGTATTTCACAACAAAGTAGAAATGCTCTAAAGTTATTTTGGGAGGTGTCATACCAAAATATGACTGTTACTCAATACAAGTAAATACAACACATGAGTCATCACTTACACACATTCCTGAAAATTTAAAGTCAGTGGCATGCAACTTGCTTATTCTTAAAATATCATCTCCATTTTAGCCTTGACAAGATATCACAGCCATATACACCCCACATTTCAATAACTGCATACATTTTGAGTTTTACAAATATTTCCCAGGCATTTAGCTTCTGTATATTTTAACATGAAGCCCTCAAAAATATCTTATAGAGTTTAACAAACTTGACAGAACATTCCAACAGACATCACTATATTTCACTCCAGATCAGGTCTGCAGAATATTTTTTGTTAAGAGGTTTCATGCCCTACAGGCAACAATGACTCAATAGCACTAAATATGAGACACACCTACAATGCATTTCCTGAATGTTTCAAAGCAGTACCTCTAAAAGTGGTCAAGGAAAAACACAGTGACTTTTCAAAATATAAACTTGGTTATAATCTAGGGCAAGATAATGATCACCTACAGCAGCCATCCACAGCAGGTGTCTGCAGACCATGCTGAGCTAAAACATACTCCCCAATACTGACACTCTGCATTTTTTAACACAAAGTTCTCAGAGGTTTCTTTCAGAGAATGTGTCAAAGTGATTTGAATAGACCTGAAAGGGACTGCAGAAAGCCCAAAAAGGAACATTTTAAAGATAATATCTAAAAACTTGTGCAAGATATAGCTCTAGAATAAATAAAATGTTAAAGTCTGTTATAATCCTTGATGAGATGTAGCAGAAGATTTTTGTAAATCCTTAGATGATTGAGTGATTGATTGATTGATTGATTTTTGCCACATGGTTGACACTGATTAGGTTGGGGTTTGTGTTCTACATCAGTGTGGCTCCCCAAAGCCTATCATCTCCTCTGTCCTGCACTTTATACAGCTGTATACAGATATCTAACCCCTCTGGGCCAGGGTTGCCAACTGGTTTATATTGGTTACAACAGGCTGCAGAAAGATAGTGAGCCCAGGAATGTCACAGCTACTCACAGATGATAGCTTTATACATTACAGGAAAGTACTACTCTCTGTGTACTCTTATTCCTTAGAAAACAAAAGCAAGATATGAGGTACGGCTCTAGGCATGTCCTTTCCCCCCTTGTTAAAGTGACAACAACATCTACACCCTGTCCACTTACCTAGCCCGGACATTATTCATACCTCCA